>NC_044188.1:1205038-1362538 GCF_900880675.1 Sparus aurata
GAGAAGTGTCGATCTCAGAATGTGACGTAACCTGGAGGACAGTTAAGGTGGAACGCTCCTAAAGCTTAGTTCCATATAAATGCAGGATAACTTGTTGTTTTGTCGTTAGTGAAAAACAATATTGACCTTGAAGTTGAAAAAGGAGCCTCATATAAGAAACAATACTAAAATAAAAGCCAGAAAAGTCACGTGAGATCTGGCGTGGATAGTTGTTGCTGGAAGACAGTAGTTCCACCTTAACTGTCCTCCAGGTTACGTCACATTCTGAGATCGACACTTCTCCACTGGCAGGACGGCGGCGAGCGGAACAAGCTACTGCTAACGTGAGTTGTTCAAAAAGCTTCTTTTTAGTAATCTCTGTGTACACAAACAATGTTCTCAATGCTCGTGTTCATGTGTAGAGACCCTGGTGATACTACCAGCAAAGTTTCATGTTGTGTCGAGACTTCTTACTGTTTTAAAATAGAGATTTTCTTGCCTACATCCAACCAAACTGCGAGCGTGAGTTGGAGGTCCGTCTGTCGCTGGTTTTACTCTTGTACAGTAAATTCTGGGGTTGGGTTAGTTAGCACTCTGCCGAAACAAGAATCTAGTTGAGTATCATCTGCGTCCAGATGTGTCGTTACCTGCAGTGGTGATAACGGAGCAATTTCCTGAAGAAGATCTCTGAATATTTCTCTTATTCTTGTGATCTGAAGCTCAATTTTGAGGACATAATAAATGTGATTTTGGTCAAATTTGAATATCAGATTTCCTCATCAGGCACTTTCCATAAACGTGTGTGTGTGTGTGTGTGTGTGTGTGTGTGTGTGTGTGTGTGTGTGTGAAGCCATATATTCTGCACTGTCATCTTCTCTCTGGGTTTCTTTCCGCCGCCTCGTCGTCGTCTTCTGGAGGAGCAGTGAAGATGTGAGGGGGGTTAATGAGCTGCAGCAGAGCAGTGAGACAGGCTGCTGTGACACCATGATAATTGTAATGAGTCACAGTTGTGGCCTCTCGTCATATTATGCAGCTTTGTAAAAAGATTTATTTACCCCTTGGTTATTGCTGGAGGCTCTGTTTTTTATTTATTTATGTATTTTTGCCTGCAGATACACACAGGAAGTGTGAACATCAGGTATTCTCAGGCAGGATTAGGATGCAGCAATAGTAAATGGTAAAAGCTGCAATTAAGATGTAATATGTAACATTTCTGCATTATCATATCTAAAAATAACTAGTTCTGTTATATATTTTGCTAAGTTGTGTCAGTACATTATCCTAAACTTATCCAACAATGTTCAAACCAGAGAAATCTCATTTTATTCAAGATGACGTGAGTTTTCTTCCAAGAACGCTGCCAATGATCCCATGTTCCTGATGTCCTCGATTTTGTTATGATAGAGAAACTCGGCAGAACGTTCATACTTCAAGATCTAACTGATATAAAAGGGCGTGTCATCGTCTTAGAATAACAACTATATCTGAATCATTTAGCTTCAGATTTGTTAAAGATAATCTGCTGCGATACGACGACGTCATGGTCAGATTCGGCCTTCTAACAAACTCGTCCAGGAACGAAAACGTTCCAAGATCTTTACTGGATCACAGTAACTCTGCTGACATTCGCCGTCTACACACTGACCTCTGACCTGTGAGCTCCTCTCTAACATCATTATAAAGAACTGTACTGTGCTGTACTCTCTTCAGAAAACACTTTGGGATGCATCCTGCACCTCCGCTCCTCCGCGGCGGGGCGAGGTGTGTTTTACAACCACCTGAAGGCAGATTTGAAATATTAAATCGCTCCTATTTGGTTTTCTCACATGGTTTTTCCTGTCAAGCCGTTGTTTTCCTGCGATGAGACCTGACGGGAAGCTTCTTCTTGTGGGTCGCTAAAGGTTTCATACCTCATCTATCAGATTAAACCACACGTCGACATCCACCCGCGCTGTGGTGGTGTTCTTTAAACCGACAGCGTGTGGATGCACATATTGATACGATGCGTGTATTGATTATTGTGTGTATGCGTGTGTGCTCGTCAGCCTGCCCGTCTGCAGCTCAGATGCTAATACATTCATGCCTCAGCACTTCTCCTGTTTACTTCTTTACTTATACTTGAAACTATACACCGTCATCAGCATAAAAACTTTCCCTGCTGCATGCCATTAGCCCATATACCAACTTTTAAAAGGAAAACCACACTATAATAGACTATTAGCCTTCCCTTGAATCCATACCTCCCTCCAGCACTCCCCTTTTTACTCGGCTTCAAAGTGCGCTTGAACTTTTCGGAGCCCTCTCTGCCTGCACGCTGCCGTCCCCTTTAAAAGGGCCCCAGCATTAACCAAGATGCACAGAGGAGGATCTGCTCTAATAGAATAATATCAGTAAATGCTTGTTTGGATGGAGTGAGGTCTGCAGATGATTAGATCAGACAAGCATGACCACCGCTTCCTCTGTAATGATGCAGCAGCGTGGCTGTGGTCAGCGAGGACGCCGGCTCTGTTTACACACACCATCGTATCCAGTGTGAACCGATTTCATAGTCGGTTTGTTGTTTATTGTGTTGAGCTGTAATATAGGTGTCATCAACTGGTGCTGCAGCACAAAACACCAAATATATTCAGTTTACAGTGACGTAACACAGGGAACAGATGGAGGGGCTGAATCATGCAGAGAGATGTAAATGTTGCAGAGATCAGGAAGAGAAGAAGAAGAAGAGGAACAAGAAGAAGAAGAAGAGGAAGACTTAGAAGAACAGGCAGATGAAAACTTAGAAGAAGAAGAAGAAGAGGAAGACTTAGAAGAGGAAGAGGAAGACTTAGAAGAAGAGGAGGAAGACTTAGAAAAGGAAGAAGAGGAAGACTTAGAAGAAGAACAGGAAGAGGAAAACTTAGAAGAAGAAGAGGAAGACTTAGAAAAGGAAGAGGAAGACTTAGAAAAGGAAGAGGAAGACTTAGAAAAGGAAGAGGAAGACTTAGAAAAGGAGGAGGAAGATTTAGAAAAGGAAGAGGAAGACTTAGAAAAGGAAGAGGAAGACTTAGAAAAGGAAGAGGAAGACTTAGAAGAAGGAGAGGAAGACTTAGAAAAGGAAGAGGAAGACTTGGAGGAAGAAGAGGAAGACTTAGAAAAGGAAGAGGAAGACTTAGAAAAGGAAGAGGAAGACTTGGAGGAAGAAGAGGAAGACTTGGAGGAAGAAGAGGAAGACTTGGAGGAAGAAGAGGAAGACTTAGAAAAGGAAGAGGAAGACTTAGAAAAAGGAGAGGAAGACTTAGAAAAGGAAGAGGAAGACTTGGAGGAAGAAGAGGAAGACTTAGAAAAGGAAGAGGAAGACTTAGAAGAAGAAGAGGAAGATGAAGACTAATAGGAGGAAAAAGAGGAAGACTTAGAAGAAGAACAGGAAGAGGAAAACTTAGAAGAAAGAAGGAAGAAGAAGAGGAAGAACTTCATCATTCCCCACAGGAGAATAATGGGACTTTATCAACTGTCTGCCAGCACTCTGTATTCAAACACAACTTTTTAAAACTTATCTGAACATGTTTTGGCCTGACAGCCTCTGAAACATTCAGAAAGCAGCTCAGTCGAGCTTCACAGTTCATCGAATCCAAGAGAACAATCCAAATTGCAGGAGTTCCTTTTTTATCTAAAAATCAAAAATTAGCATCTCCACTGAAGTCGTGCTTCACATCACAACCGCTTCTTTGCATATTGTCCGCCTGCAGTTCTGACCTCGTGCCCTCGTTTGGAAGTTGCTGTTTTATTCTTGTGTCTAAAAACTGTTCTCAGACTTACTTTCAGCAGCCAGGAGATGATTTACTCTCCAACTTCCTCACTGCAGGGAGGAGATCCTGAACGCCTGTTCTCTAGAGAACGATATGAAACTGGATCAGAACATGTTGATAAACCATATCTGTGAAGAGTCACGCTGTCATAGCTCGTGTCTTGGTTGAATGTTTGACTGTAGCTGCTCCTTTATAAGATTATAAAGCCCCTCTGAGGACGCTCGTTAGCACGTTAGCACGTTAGCTGCTGCTCGTGTTTACCTTCAGAATTGATTGAGCTTGAAGGGAAACGAGGGACTTCCTCCCTCAACGGGTCATCAGAAACTCTTCTAAATGAGGTCAACGACCTCGAGAAGGGAACCAATCAGACACTGACGTACTGCACCTTTACTTTACGTAGTCATTTCATCCAATCCTCGACACACAGCACCTGTAAATACTTCACCTGACCTTTACATAACATATTTTTAAATCCAACCACGGCTCCTTCCTGATATCAGGCGTGTGTCATCACCTCGGAGGATTTTCTCTTTTTGAGATCAAAGTGAGCCTCTGGCTTTTTTAAAACTCAAGTAGTCAAATTGAATCGGGACGCTGAGAGGCTGAGGAGGCTTTTTTTAATAATCTACACTGCCTGATGAGATTTCTTCCACAGTAAGTTCTGGAGGGAAAAGAGAAAGAAAAGGACGGGAGGGGGATGACGGGTGGAGAGAGAGAGGAGGAGAAAGTGGGACAGAATCTGAGAGAAGAGGATCTCTGTGTTGGAAGCTGATTGATCAATCTATTTTTGAATTGCTCCCTCTCAGCATCTTTGCCTTCCGTGTCCTGGAATCACACTCCATCTCTCCCCCTCTCTCTCCCTCCGCCCGTGTTTATAAGTCATCTATCAGATTCAGAGACATGTAGATGGAACCGAACTCGTCCCCGTAATTTATTCCGCTGTTTTTGCCGCCGTTCGTTCCCTCTCCCTCCGTGATGACATCCATTTGTCAGCTGCCTCTGCGTCTTTAAAATGAATCCATTTGCCTTTTCAGAGTCGCTGCGTTTCGGCGTTTCCCTTCATCGCAAAGAGATGCAGTTTGGCGACAAAATTGCTAAAAGATGGAATGAGGATTGGTGTCGTGATGACTCAGTGGGTTCAACTGTATTCTCACAACATCAGATGTGACTCATGATATCTTCTGCATGTCATCTCCCTCTCTCTAACTGCTGTCGTAAAAATGAGTTGTTGTAAAGACGTGCAGCTTACCACTCACTTCCACTGTTTCTCAAACTGTTTTATTTTTAAAGGCCGAATGTGACTTCGTCCTCGACTGTTGTAGTTTATTTTAACTGCGACGTCTGGTCATTAAATCAACAGCTGGATCAAAAGAAAATTACATTTGTTCTATAATCAGTGATTAAAGCTACTAAAATGTTACATAAAGATACTTTTTGGACTGTTGGTTTAAAGAACTGTAAGACATCATGTTTTAAACCATTTTGACTTTCTTTATAAACTAAACTGCTGCTGAAAATGGTCTCCAACAAAAGTACTGAGACTAGCAAACTGTTGGATTTGTCTTTTTTATAAATTGTCGTCAATCAGAAAGACATATAAAAGAGCCAGCTCTGTCGTTTAGCACTTGAGCACTCAAAACTCAATTTCCTTACAAATTGCACCTTTTAATAATATTCAACAGAAGAAAAATCGACTCCTGGACTTTTACGTCTTTTAAGGTTTTCTGTTTTGCTTCAAAAATGTATGAATGTAATTCTGCTGGAGGGCGAGATTACAGAGGAGTCTCCTACAGAGACGAGTCATGTGGCTTTTCCTGAAGTTAATTTCAATCGCAAAAAAGAACCAGTGGAAAAATATAATAAAAGTGTCCGTTTGTTCTCTTTTTCAGGTGTCAGGACGGACTGATCTGGCAACCAGATGACAGAAAGGTGAGTGATGATTTCTTTCCCCAACTCAGATCACAGGAAGCAGAATTATGGTCGTGTTGGAGCGTTCTGGTTCTGTATCAGAGGCTGAAGTCCAGTCAGAAGCTTCTTACAGTCCAGATAAACAAATGCAAGCTTCAGTTACACACACACACTCACCAGAACACCAGCGGTTCTGTCCACAGCCACACATACAGTCGCCGCCCACCATCCTCTAATGGAGCCGCCTCTTATCTTGGCTCGCTGACCACCGACGGTCCAATATCTGCCTGAATAATGGACGTCCATACCCTATCAGATTAGAGTGGACATTATCTGGCTGTGGGTCTGCAGTAATGACAGAGCGTCCTCTATCTGATCACACTGGATCCACCATGTTGTGTTATCTGTTAGTTAAACTGCAGTCATTCATCCGCTGTCTGCTGCGGGATTCAAACAGGCCGCAGATAAGAAACTCTGCGAACGCCTGCTGCTGGTTAAACACTTGGTTTTAATAGAGGTCTTGTTTAATACGTCGGGTTGGACACAATCGCTACAATAAATGTCCAACTAATATCAAATTCAGCAAATCAGATCATCATTCGTGATCCGATCCGGATCAGTATTTCCCGTCTTTGACTGACTGCAGCGTAAACGGCAAAAAGAAGGTGAGACTCTTTAAAAATGGAAATACTCGTGATCTCTGTTGCGTCTCCGGATCTTTTAAGAGTTTTTTAGTAAGTCCAGTTAGTTGTAAGTCCAGTTCAGAACCTCCTGGTCCGGTAGGCTGCCGAGGATTTAATTCATCAGTTGAAGCAGTGAAGCTAGTAACCCATCAGTGTATCTGTGTGGTGAGAAGGTCTGAAAACTTTCACCATCAGAGTCGTGATTCAAGTTCAAACGTCCTCGTCGTTGGTTGTCTGGAGATTTATGACTTTCTTCAAAATGCTCCTTGTGTTCTCAGACATCCCTAACCCTGCACTTACTCCAAACAGCCCGTCATAAAACACAACTACTTTCCCTTTAATGGCTGCAGGAAGTGATGGATCATCTCTTTATGGAGACACTTCTCTTTCTCACAGCTCACCTTCTCCTCTGCTCTCTGCAGCGCTGATAAAAACACAACCCTCCTCCAACAGAAGCCACACGTGTTCCTCTGCCAGCCGGTTCACTTGACATGTGCATGTTTGAGCATGCACAGTCCACTTAGAACAGTATGTGGAGTGTATGTGTAGGTGTGGGTTCATGTATATTTATATGTGCTTTAACACTCTAAATGTATGCTAATGCATGAGTACGCTGAACAAGTCCTATTATGAGCAGAAGTAACGTCTATATGAGAGCGCAGCTCTGCAGGAATACTGCGCACGATATGATATTAATGAATATAAAGTGTGTGAGACCTGGTGGTTGACCACAGAGGCTGCTGCTCTGTTTCATTAGCTGTTTTTATACAGGGCACCAAGCCGCAAATCTGCCCGTCCTTTTGGCGGCTCGGTCCGCGGTTTTAGACAGAGGGCGGCAAGTTGGGGGTCTGTTTTGGTCCGCCGATTTACCGCCTCGGAGGGTACACTTATTTCTGCATCGCCTGCTATCTAAATCAGAGCCGTCAATGTGCCGGCCTCTGCGTGAGGTGGGTGGAGGTGTGGATGACCTGCACTGTTGTGCGACACACAGCCGGGGATTTAAAACCAGTTTTAAAACCAGGAAACAGCTGATCACAGCAGTCAGTCCATCATAAGATGAACAACTGGACAGCTGCTGAGATCCAGGAGATGCTAGCGTCTCCTCGGTCTCTGTAGCTGTCTTCGCTGTTCGCTTGTTGTTGTAGCGGCAAGCTACTATTGGTCGCTTCTTTCAAATTAAAAGCCCCCTTCTAAAAACCCAGTTCTAAACTCCAATGGGGTGCAATGTAAAGCTCTTATTTTGAAGTCAAATTCGTTGTCACTGTTCACAGCCCAACTTCAAGCTTCACATCGCGTCACATGTTTACGCCTACCTCAGAGGCGGCTTTTAGAAAAGGAGGAATATTACACCTCCGTTTTAGAAAGACATTGCCGTCCTTACCTTGGAGCAAATGTGCCGCCTTTTCTATCTAAAAAGGGCTATTAACAGAGCTGAGCAGCAGATGCCAGAGCAATGGATGAATTCAAGAATGCATTTCCAGTTTTCAGATTCATCTTTGTTAAACCTGCAGTTTAAACGCTGCACTGTGTTCTGTTCGGTGTAATATCACACCACAGAAACACAAACATCAGCATCACTCTCACACACAGCTCACAGATAACGATCACTGTCGTCCATACTGGAAAACTAGTGAACAATAATCGGGAATGTGAGCAGAAATATGCAGAAAGATGATGTAGCCCTTTTGAATATTTGTGTTAAAGATGCAGCAGCGAAGATGGAGGAACAATTAATGCGCTGTTAGATTGCTCACTGGGCCCAGAGGGAGGGAGTCAAACAGCAAACAGATGGATTATATGATGCTTCATTGCACCAATATGGAAGCCTCACATTTGACTGTGCCGCTGCCTCAGAGAAGTTTATTTATCTGCAGACCTGATTAGATCTTATGACTCTTAAAAACAGTGAAATCACTGTGTGAGGGGAGAAGCTGCGGACATTCATACAGCGTGTGAGGAATATAAATAAAAAGACGTAAGTGGGAAATAAATTCTTACAAGTGAGGCGACACAGATGGCATCAGACAGCCGTTAAATAAGCAGACTGTCGGTGTGTCGCCAAGTGATTTCCAGCATCGAGATAATAATAGAAAAAATATCAAACAGGTTATTTTTAAAGTGTTTGTGAAGCAGTTCGGTACAAAATATGCACTTTGGAGTCAGCGGCTGCAGTTTCCCTCTGAGCTGTCGTGGCAGGACAATTAGAGAGATGACTCGAGATGTGTTTGTTTTCCAGGTTACTGATCAAATGAAGTGATATTGGAAAATGTGTTGCTTTGGCGAACACATCACAAGGAATCGTAACAGCCTTGATGGTGGTACAAATGAATCTCAGGTTACAACAGTTAGATTGAGTTTCAAATCGAGCACACAGCTGCAGCAACATGTGGCTGATCTCCAGCGTCGCGACTTCTTCTTTAGAAAGAGATGCATTAACTTACAGTTTTCAGCGAACACAATGTTGAGTGCTGCTGAGTTTCTCCTCCTACTTGATTCATGAGGCTGTGGAGTTATCTACATTCCACTTCGCCTCGCTTCGACTCGCTGCTTTTCATTTCTGTATTAATCTAATTAAAACACGTGTTGGTGTTCATTCGTCCCTCGGCCCTGTTTTCAATGTCAACATGAATCACGTGGTCGCTCCTCTTATTCTTTCCGACGACAGCAGATCTGTTTCCCCTGATACATCCCCCCCTGAAAGTTCATCACATCAGCAGACCTGTTTTTCCTCCTGAAGTGCTTTTTTTGCTTGTTTTTAAAAACTTAAAAGGAAGCTTCATCTTTCAACAGTCTCTCGTCTTTGATTGAGTTCCAGTAAGACAGTCCCTGTACTTCTTTTTTTCTTGAATGGATTCCAGATTTATTTTAAGTCCTTCAACTTTGTTGTGCAGTCTTTGAAGCGTGTTCAAACCGAACCCATCCCTGAACGCTGCTCGCCACACAAACCTGTCCTCAGACACACCAGTGGCAGCAGACGGTGTGTGTTCACCGAGGGGAGGAAGAGACTTTTTCTGAAGCTTATCTGAAGTCTAATGTTTGAAAGCCCAGACCTGTCAGTGAGGTTTGCTGCTCGCTCTTCAACAACAACCAGATTAAACAGAATTTCTTACAGATTGTGAGAAAATAATAGTAGTAAAGTAGTTGCAGTGATCATCAGCATAGAACACAATTACGTTTCAATTCTTTGTGAGCCTTTGTGCATGATTTCTTCTCCTTTTAGCTCCAATTAAGTTTCCACAAACTCTTAAACAAACATCTGGCTCTTCAGCTGCCAGATGTTCAGCTCGTCTCTTCCCGTGTCCGTCGGTGGTTTGCTGCTTGGCGGGTCGGGTCAGATCATCAGAGCTTCTTCACTGGAAGCGGCCTTCTCTTCTACGTCTGGCTGTTCAGGAGGAGACGGACAGTCTGACCGCTGTTCTCTCTCTTTAATCAAGCCAAAGATACAAACTGACCGGGACGATTCAGACGTCTTAGTGAAGAGATTAGCGAAGCGCTCAGACTGTGTCATGGTTCCATCCTCAGGTCTTTATCGCTGTCTCTCGTCCACCTTTTGTCCTCCGAGGCAGCCTGCCAGCCCGCAGAGTCGAGCAGTGACAGCCTCTTCAAGCTGGACTCTGACACCAATTATCCCGCCGAGCTTTCCCAAACTGGCAACGCACACAAACGCCCGTCTGCTGCTCTGTCACACCACCTCTGGCTTCTCTCTCACTTCCTGTCAGCCTCGTTATGAATCTCTCTCCCTCTGTCCTCCTCCTTCTGTCTCTATCACCTTCACTCTGTCCTTCAGTCTGTAGGAAAGATGTAAATATCTTAACTATGCATATTTAATTACACGTTCAACAACAGAACACTCAAAACGCCCCACGAAGCTTCAGACGGGGAGATCAGATAATTACTGACGTTTCTTTTGAGTCAAGATTTTAAAAACCTGCAGGAATAATTTGCTCAAACAAAAAAAACAGGAAACATTCTGTGACTAGAAGAAACATTTGATGATGTTTGTCTTCTGTGGTACCGGTGGATCCAGTCTCAGACACTGTTTCAGAGCTGGACCGGTCAGAACTTCTGGCTCAGTCAGACTTCAGGGTTCTCAACGGACAGACAGACAGATAATAACATCAGGTTGGCGGTCTACAGTTCTGAGGACTGTCGCTGCCCCGAGTCGTTATGTTTAATCTACACATTTTAACATTTCGGGCCATCGGGACCACCAGAACTTCTCCCAGTGGTTCCAGTGGTCCCAGTGGTCCCAGCGGTCCCAGCGGTCCCAGTGGTCCCAGTGGTTCCAGTGGTCCCAGTGGTCCCAATGTTCCCAGTGGTCCCAGTGGTTCCAGTGGTCCCAGTTGTTCCAGTGGTTCCAGTGGTCCCAATGTTCCCAGTGGTCCCAGTGGTTCCAGTGGTCCCAATGTTCCCAGTGGTCCCAGTGGTTCCAGTGGTCCCAATGGTCCCAATGGTCCCAGTGGTCCCAGTGGTTCCATTGGTCCCAATGTTCCCAGTGGTCCCAGTGGTTCCAGTGGTCCCAGTGGTTCCAGTGGTCCCAATGGTCCCAGCGGGTCCCAGTGGTCCCAGCGGTCCCAGTTGTCCCAGCGGTCCCAGCGGTCCCAGCGGTTTCAGTGGTCCCAATGGTCCCAGTGGTCCCAGTGGGTCCAGTGGGTCCAGTGGTCCCAGTGTTCCCAGTGTTCCCAGTGGTTCCAGTGGTTCCAGTGGTCCCAGTGGTCCCAGTGGCCGGTCCACGCCTGCTCAACACTGTCTTGTTTTTGAATTTGTCACGTATTCATCGACACATTCCTCGATGTTAACAACTGATCGTACGTACTTTATCTAGTCGCACATTTCTCATTGAGTAGCCGATGTGATGCCAGTATAACGAACTAGCTAACTAACTTTTTTGTTGTGTTTGTGTGGTTTTATTTTGTTTATTTATAATATTAATATACTTTTAAACATTTCAATTCCAGCGTCTGAATATTAACAATTAAAAGTGCATTGCTCTTTAATAGGTTTCATTATTGTTCCATTATAATTAGATGCTTTAAAATTAATATTGTTTATCGCAGTTAACATTTTCTCATCCCTTTTAAAAAGAGTTATTACTTGTTATCGTTTTCTGACAGGTTGTTTTTTAATTAATTAGCAGCACTATGGATGTCAACAGTGTTCATGTTTGTAGTATGACATCTCCGGTGCATGAATTTTTTAATTGCCCCTCTGGTGACAAACAAAGACCTTCTGAATTAAAAACTGAAGTTGAGTTTAAATGCAGCGCTGCGTTTCAGCACACAGTACGAAGAAATAATCACTGCTCCGATGTGAGAGTGTACATGAGCTCAGCGGAGGAAGTGGAAGTGACTCACGCTCGCTAATTAAAGCTGGTTTGAGCCTTTTTCTTTAATCCCATTAAGGTGACGGCGACGTTACATTTATCCTTTTAACGCGTCTCTCGTGGGTCTGATCGAACTGATTATTCTCTCGTAGACATGAAACCACACCATTACCACCAACACTCTGTGTGTGTGTGCGTGCGTGTGTGTGTGAGTGTGTGTGTGTGTGTGTGTGTGTGTGTGTGTGTGTGTGTGTGTGTGTGAGTGAGGGTTTTGTTCTCGATTTCTGCATTTTATATTCAACAATCCCCCTCGTCAGCCCCGACCAGAGAAACCACAGCACTGCTCATGTGACTCCTGGGTCAGGTGTGATCCTGGAGACTTTAAACATCAGCACACCTTGATCATAAAAATGCTCGTATGGAAATATATTTTCTCGAATTTACTGACATAATCTCCTGGATCGATCGCACCGGAGCCCTTGCTGGAGCAGCACAATGGTAAAATATAGATATTTTTTAATATAATAACTGGTGAGCCTGTTGAAAGATGGACAAATTTTCCTTATTGCATGCTACCATGCATGTAATCCATCTAATCATCTTTCCAGATTTCGCTCTTCTGATGAGCCTCCTGAATTGTCAGAACTTTCATTTATAATTCCCAACGCAGCCTCCATAATTCTTGACCGGGAAAGAAGGTGTGGAAAACACAAAAAACCTTAAGAAAAAACTAAAAACGACCCCAAATCACAGAGATGCCGATTCGCACGGGACTAATATCATCACATGACCTCTGTGTTTGGTGAAATATGGTAGATAATTTGTGTTGGAATTTATACTTTACAAATTACGGACATGGCAGATTCGCTCGGGATTAAGATCACAGACGACCACCGCAATTATTACAAATTACTGGAGGTCCCCAGGTTATACTAGTCCTGTGTGAATAGAGCTTGAGAGTGGTCGACTAGTCGCGCCGTGTTGTGATGATAAGCCAGTACTGCTGTGCTGTGATTGGCTAGAACACATTGCCTCGATGTGACCTTGTGATTGGATGCTAGCTGTGAGCGCGACTCCAAATGTGGACCGTTTTGAAACACAGAACTCGACTTTGTTTTTCAGTTTCTGAAACGTGTTTCTTTCTTTTGTTTTTTTGTTTTTTTTGCAGACCCCTGGACTCTTATTTTGGTGAATAAACATAATTTGCACATTTCAGTTTTAGTTGTCGTTCTGTCAGTACTGATTTATTCTCTGGTCATCACTTGATTTAATTCATTTGTGTTTTGATGGGTTAGAAAAACAATAAATCGTAAAATAATGACTTCTCTAAGATTCAGCTCAGCATCTGACACCCACTGATTGGTCAGATTATTCTGTTCACTTGGCCGTAAAAGTGTCAAAGATATTCTAAGTATATCCGTACGTCCTCCTTTCTTCATGTACTGTTTTATTTATTTAACAAAACTGAAGAGACATTCTCAAATAAAGAAAAGGACGAAAGTTTTTCTCATTTTCTTTGACCCTCTGTTTTTAATCAAGCGCTCCGGGTTGTTCTGATATTGAACTGTTCATTATAATTTCAGTAGTGCTGTTAAAATAGATTTTTTTATTTTATCGCCACACATTGTTTTTCCTCTTTTGTCTCTCCTGATGATAACGGGCTCCTCAGGACACAGAACTAACAGACGTGTAGTAAACATGTCTGCTAATGGACCGTCTCGGAGAAACTGCGCTCGAAACCGATAATTGAACTCTGTGTGTAATTAGATTAAATGTGCTCGCTCCGGTTCAAAGTTATTTCTGCGATTCGTGAAAAAAAAAAGAATCACATTAAAATGGCAGTTACACTCAATCTATTAGTGATTATAGTAATTGTAACCATCAGTCTGTGTTATTAGAGGTGAGCTTCCTGCCTTCAGTGAGCACCCATTATCCATTTCAGCTCCCTCTGTGCCCACCCATTGCTTTCAATTACACACACGCACACACACACACACACACACACACACACACAAAGTTAAACAGGAATACACACCTGATGTTGTCTCGTGTGCACATGTTGGAGCTTTTTTCTTTGACGAACACACAACAACTGCTCGCTTTGGCATCCAGATAAAGTCTAACACACACACACACATTCTTGCACACAAACACTCACATACTTTCTTGCACACACACAAAGACAACACACAGACACACACAAAGTTAAACAGGAATACACACCTGATGTTGTCTCGTGTGCACACGTTGGAGCTTTTTTGTCGACGAACACACACAAACTGCTCGCTTTGGCATCCAGATAAAGTCTAACACACACACACACAAACATTCTTGCACACTAACACACACACACATTCTTGCACACACACAGACACACACACACAGATAGCGATCATGCCTCCTGAAGCTGCGGTGCGTTTCTGTAGCTGCAGCCGCCCTTGTTAGCGTAGCATCAGGTACGTGGAGGATCCCTGCTTCAGCCTTAATTGCATTCCTCTGGGCTCGACTCGCCTCCCCTGGAGAGTCAACAGTCTTCTTTGTGCCTTTGATCTTAACGAGCCTTATTAACTACCATGGCAACCGCAGGGGCTTCTGGGACGGCAGTGCTGTTGGGCCGCTTATTATTGGACAGAAATAAAGGGGCCGTTCTGGCACGTACTGCTGCTGCAGGGAGGTTTCGGATTAGCAGGGATTGTGAATCACAATGGGAACTGTGCCGTTTCAAAATATTATCTCTGAGCTAATTGTAATAAGTCCAGTTGTTTTTTTTAATTCCTGCAAAAACAATGAGTTGAGTGTTGTGGGAATGATTTGGCAGCAGCTATCTGAATGTGAATAAGAGTTTATTATTAACTGGTGCTGTGGAGGCGGTTTGTAAAGTCATCTGAGTAGAGATGCTGAGATCAAACGTCCAGCCGTCAGCATCCGATTCAACCCGAGCAGAAGACGACCTGATATCTTATCAGACCGAGTAACAGACGTTTGGCCTCACATACCTGTGAAAACAGTGCAGTCTTATATTCTGTGGCTGAGTTAGCAAGTAAGAACATGTCACGTCTGGTAGACTTTTAAATTAGAAAGCACCAAAACTACTTGACTGGATTTAGGAAAAGATCATACGAGGATCAGTCTTATAACGAGGATGAGGTCCTTCAGAGAGACCTTGTTAACCTCGTCAGCCGTTGTTAAATGTGACGGTCTAGCCTTTGGAGCATTTCCTGGTTGCGTCAACAGATGTTTTACCCTTACGTCACGATTTCTGCCGCCCAGGCCCGCGAAAGTGAAGATCTACGCCACGCAATGTCGCCATTTACTCTCTTTCTTTCTTCTTTTTTTGGGTGCACAAAGGATCTTGGCAGTGATGTGCACAAGGGGGGGGGCCCAATTGTTGAAAAACGCACGCTAAAGTGCCCTCTTGGGAGCCAAAACGTGCGCTAAAGTGCCCTCTTGGGAGCCAAAAAAGCGTGCCAAAGTGCCCTCTCGGTTGGCAAAACACACTAAACTGCCCCCTTGGCTGGTTAAAACATGATAAACTGCCTTGTTGGGAGCCAAAACATGCGCTAAAGTGCCCTCTTGGGAGCCAAAATGTGCGCTAAAGTGCCCTCTTGGGAGCCAAAACACGTGCTAAAGTGCCCTCTTGGGAGCCAAAACGTGCGCTAAAGTGCCCTCTTGGGAGCCAAAAAAGCGTGCCAAAGTGCCCTCTCGGTTGGCAAAACACACTAAACTGCCCCCTTGGCTGGTTAAAACATGATAAACTGCCTTGTTGGGAGCCAAAACATGCGCTAAAGTGCCCTCTTGGGAGCCAAAACGCACGCTAAAGTGCCCTCCTGGAAGCCAAAATGTGCGCTAAAGTGCCCTCTTGGGAGCCACAATGTGCGCTAAAGTGCCTTCTTGGGAGCCAAAACACGTGCTAAAGTGCCCTCTCGGGGGCCAAAACACACGCTAAAGTGCCCTCCTGGAAGCCAAAATTTGCGCAAAAGTGCCCTCTTGGGAGCCAAAATGTGCGCTAAAGTCCGTTCTTGGGAGCCAAAACATGCGCTAAAGTGCCCTCTTGGGAGCCAAAACGCACGCTAAAGTGCCCTTCTTTTCGCCCCTACCCTTCCAAAAGTTTGCGCACACCACTGGATCTTGGGATATGTGAGGCCACGAAGGATCGTAGCGGTGCATCCTCCAGAAACAGGGAGAAGAAGGATGATAAGGGACGCAGACATAAATGTAACGTAAATGTCGTCTCAAAGCGAGATGAGTGGTTTATTTAGTTTATCTGACTTTAAGATTAATCCAGGCCTCCACATCTGGTTGTCAGCTGACTGATTAATCGATGTCCACAACTGTTCAACAATTCTAATTCAACAGATCAGCAAGAAAATGATTGGACAGTTTTGATAATTGCTGTGAAATATTTCGGGACAGTTGGTCAACTGAAGGACATTTTAAGTCGCAGCGGCCGACAGAATGAAAAATGAAGGTAGAAGAAGAAGAAGCCTGATTCCAGATTTCTGAATCAGTAAAATCAATTTTCTGTTTCAAAAAACAAAACTTCTGTAAGTGGCGTAAAAAAACAGAAACAGAATTGCTTATCATTGATTATCAGGCTACACAGAGCTGAAAAGGTCGGCTGATTAAACAATTAGTGTATCGACAGAAAATTAATTAATCAACCAACTGTTTTCTGCTCACAGCTTCACTTATTACAGTTTGTTTAATCAAGGCTAAATACAAAAACTTCAGAAACATCAGAATCTGATTTTTAATTGCACAGGTCACCTTGGCTTTGAAAACTTTAGATCAGCATTGTTCAGAAAATATAACAGACGGCAGATTAACGGATAAAGAAACTAATTAGTCACAACAGGGACGATAGAAACGTTACATTCGCTGCAGATCAAAGTGATTTCAGGATCATGTCTGACATCAGCTCTGCTGCTCGTCCTCTCTTAAAAAACAAAGATTCCCACCGTGGAGTTTGGTTGCGCAGGGAGCTGCTCAGGAATGAAGTAATAATACATGTAATTTCCAGCAGCATATTAATTGAATCGGAATGCTTTGATAGGATTCCCGACTGGATTCCTGACAGTCAGAGAGACGCCAGGCGACTGTTAAACAGAGACGGAGGCTCTAGTTTAGTTCTGTAAGTTCAGTTTTCAGGCTTCTTTTTATTTTATTTATTTGCTTTTATTTATTCTTCATCATAGTTTTTTTTAGCCATAAAAGCATCGTGAACGTCAGTAAACCGTTTCATCCCCTCCGGATCACTTTACATTTGAAATGTCATATTTAACTGCATGATTAAATCAGCTGATTTGTGTTGTTGTGCTATTTTAATACTTTCTGAACGTTGCTGCCTGGTTGTCTGATACACGTGTCTGTTGAATTGTGTTCAGTTTTCATTGATTTTTGCGAGCGCGTGTGTTCAGCCAGGATCTGCTAACGGGTACGCGAGGATAAGATATCACAATAACTTTGACCAAATGCTTTGATATTGATATTAATATATATGACATATAATGATTGAGTGGGTGAAGACGAGCATTAGAACAAATGACGTCGTTTTATTGTGGCGCAGCCTCTAAAACCAGGAAACGACGACTCACCTGATGTATCACCACATAACCATATCTATCTAAGACTATATGCAGAATATAGTCTCATATCAGGATGACAGTATGTTATCTGGATATACTGCCGAGACATTTAATCAGCCGGTGAAGCGGTCGTCCAGTGAACCAGCCGGTCGCTCAGTGAATCAGATGTTCTGCTGGAGGTCGAGATTGGAGCTGCTGGAGGTAATTGTGGTCTCTCTGCCTGCTGATAGCTGCTCTCATCATTTCTATCTCTGAGCCCATTTACACAGCCGTGTTTCACATTTAGCTCTGATAGGCTGTAATGCTGTGTGACACACACACACACACACACACACAGAGAGACGATAACACACTCGAAAACTTTGATTTCACTCGTGCAGACTTTTTCCTCACCTCTTCTTTCTTTGTCACACACACGCTGCATGTCATGGAGGTATAATCTCGTCTTCCTCTCGTTGCTTCACTCACACAGTTTCTCAGGGTTCATCCACATGGAAACACTTCTGTGTGTAAACGCACGTTTGGCATCGTTTTGTCCGATCGTCCACATGGATCCTGTAAACGCACTTTTTTGAAACCTGGTCTCAGGGTGGAAGAATTCTGAAAACACTGCCCTTGCGTTCTCGTTTGGACAGCGAATCGATGACGCCTTGCCCCACCGCTCGACGTCTCATAACAACAACAACAACAACAACAACAATGGCGGACTACATGTTTGTGTTCGTGCTGCAGAAGATATTGAGCCTTTAGAGTTACTACAGCAAAAATATTCTGCTGCTCTGCCACGACGCTGAGCAGAAAAGGATTATAGACAACTGACAAGACATTTTCGTCTTCTTCTTGTTGTGTTCGGTTTCTTCTTCTACTGTCTGTTTGTTTACAGCGTGCAAGATTTAAGCACATGCTCCGTCTCTTCTTCTCTGTTTTTGGTGAATTTCAAGCACCACATATAGGCTGGATTATGAACTACATAATCGTTAATAATGGATCTGTTTGGATGCAAATATTCTTGAAACGATGTCGAGGAAGACGGAGGAATAAAGATTGTTTTGGTACGTGTGGACATGGACTAAGACAGTCGCACCCAAAATTAGTGTTGGTGTTTTATGATCGAGCAAAAAATGTAAATCTGTCTTTCACCTTCTCAGACGGAGAGATTGTGTTTTTAAGCAACACTGGGCGACATTTTTCCCTATAAACGACACCAAACGTTTTAATCAGGAAATTAGACACGCGATCGATAAGAAAACAATCGTTAGTTGATCTGACTGCTCACATCAATAACAGTTATTGACTCAAAATAAAAAGGATGTAACGTCAAAAACCAGAGCTGGAACTCGCTGTGAATGAAATCAGAAGATACAGATAGCAGAGTCTTTACATCGACACCGACAAAGAAACTGTCTTTATGTCGTAGCTGATGGTCCGCTCGATGAAGACGGCACCAAGTGTTGCTGCTGAAGTATTTACATTTTCACATGTGAAGCAGGTTCTCCATGCTCATTAAAATGCTGCTGAGACGGCGTTTAACCTAGACGTCTGGAATTAAACTAAAATTGAGCTAAAGTGGTGTTAAGTAGCTCCGGTTTGAAGCCTCTCATGCATCATCATCATCGCTCGTGAAGGATAAATCTCTGGTGACGTTTTCAAAAAACCACGAGAGCCTTTTAACAACACGCGCTGCACTTCTGAAGGGAACTGAAGAATCCTCCACGTCTCTTCTCCCCACCTGGATCCAGATGTGTTGAATCTGCTGCACGATGATTCAAGATCTTTTAACTTTTCTGCAAGTCATGACGAGGGATAAACCAATCCCCGGCCGGATCCGTGAACCGTGAAGGGTTCTGGTGGACGTCCAGAGTCACTCTCATGTAACTATGTTCCCTCCCAGTAGGTCCAAATCATCATCATCATCATCATCATCATCATGTCTGTCTGTATGTCGTTCAGCAGAGACTCAGGCATCATTTCTGACTCGTTGAGCAGCTGCAGGCTGTGAAGAATGAAGCTGTTCACATGTATTGATCGTTTCAACAAGGCCGACGTTTGTTTTGCTGTCGCTGCAAAAGAAACATGTACATTTTTATTACGCGTCAAATATCTGAGGAGGAGGAAGAAGAGGAGAACAGAGGACATGTGAGGAGAAGGGAGGAGAGAATTAGAGGAGTTTGGAGAGAAAGCAGCGAGGAGTCGGGTCAGAGCCAGAACCGTGACTGCGTCTTGGCCTACAAAAAAAGAAGGGGGAGTGAATGCAGCCTTTCAAAGGCAGTAATGGGAGCAGGCAAGCCTCTGGACTGCAGACACAGAACCACAGCCAAGTATTGACCCAGATGACTGCGAGCTGCCAGATGATGCTAGCTAGCTAGCAGCACTGGGTCAAATTTCAACTGGAGCTCCTTCAACAAATCAAGCGACAGAGATTCTGCTCCAGTCTGCAGCTCGCAGGCTCCATCACTGCGACAACTCCATTAGAAGTCGACTTCACACACAACACCGGTCTGGCAACAAAGAAGAAGACATTATTTATTTATTTCTGTCTACTGTGTTAAATTTGACACGTTGAAATCAGTGCAAACGTTTGATGGGACAACGAGCTTTACCGCAACAAACTGACACTTTTTACATTAGAAGAATGAGTCAGAGACAGAGTTTCACAGAGTTTATAAAGTGTCTCCAACTCAACAACTCACTAAACTGACACATTTGTTAAGGGAGTCTGGGGACTTTCTCCACGGGGACAAAGAAGTAGCCTATATTGTTACTGTTTAGTGTCTTTGTAACATGTGACATGTTTAGATCAATAACATGTTTCTTCTTTCATAAATGGAGTGTAAATGGTGAAATCAGTGTAAACAGTGTGTTCAAACAGCTGATCAATGTTGGCAGGTAAGACTTTAGCACTTTAGACACAGAAGCAGACAGGCTGGTACAGACATGCTGCCACAAACTGACACTTTTTACAAGGAGACAAACAACTTCAGCTGAAAGATTTAATGCTGAATTTACAACAAGGACACAATGAGTTACAATCTGTCAGAGACACAGTTTCATAATGGTTATAAAGCTTTACGCTACACAACAACTCCTTAAATTAGCTGATTTGTAAAGGGAGTCTGGTGAAATGTGGTTAATAGTTGCCTTCATGATTTATATTTAATGCTGAATTTACAACAAGGACACAATGAGTTAGAATCTGTCACAGACAGAGTTTCACTATGTTATAGAGTTTGTTTTAACTCAGCAACTCTTAAAATGAGCTGATTTGTTAAGGGAGTCTGGTGATGTTGTGCTAAATATGTATCTTCATGAGTCACATTTAATGCTAAATTTACAAGAAGGTCCAAATAATGCAGAATGAGTCAGAGACAGAGTTTCACAGAGTTTATAAAGTGCCTCTAACTCACTAAACTGACACATTTGTTAATGGAGTCTGGTGACTTTCTCCATGGGGACAAAGACGTAGCCTATATTGGTTAATGTTTAGTGTCTTTGTACAATCTGACATGTTTATAATCAATAAAATGTTTCTTCTTTTATAGATTGAGTCGAGTATAGATTGAGATTTTATTGATCAGTTGAAATCGACTTTATCAGACAGGTAAAATAGCCAAAACACGTCATTTGCATAAAAAAAAAGTAAGTCAGTAAAAGTACGATGTTTGTCTCCTAATTGTTGTGGAGCAGAAGAATAAAGTAGCACTTTTATAAAAATTGGTTCAACAGGAATTTCCAAATCAAATCTTCCAGTCAATCGATTGATCGACTTCCTGTCTCAGCGTCACAACGCGCCGACGTAGCGCCTGAATTATTGATGCGTCTCGGTGACAGATAGACATCTTCCTGCCAACCAAAGAGCTCCCAGAGTGCATTTCTGCTCTTGACCCTGACCTCTGACCTTCCTGTGTGTGGACGGGCAGGGAAAGACGAACCTCCCTGAGAGGATCAATAGAGCGTCGCATCACCGGCCTCACATTCAGATGTGTGTGTGGCTCGGAGCCGCGTCCTGTCAGCTCCACTGTGTGTCCAGCTGCTGTCCATCACATCTGACACCGTTAATAGGCTTTAAACACTAAACGACACATCTGGCATCATCAGGCTGACATGTGACAACAACAGGCCGACAGACACACACACACACCTCAGCACAGTGCAGCTGGCACACACACTTCAGCTGTATTAGTCTGATTAATTAGCTGGTTCAGCTCCTGTATGATCTCTGTGTGTGTGTGTGTGTGTCCGGGTCGGTTCATTACATCCGTCTGTGATCAACACGTGGCAGCACGTTCAGCTTCAAACACGCAGGATGAGGTTCGTGCCGGTCAGCTGAGTGAAGGCGGGTCGCACGCCGTCGACACAGTTAACCTGGAGGAAACAGAGTATATAATGCAGGAAGGAGGAAAGTAAAGTGGCTCAAAGACACGGAGAGAAAGAAACTGTGTCTTTGATTTTAATATTTCACTTGTTGATACAGTTGGATTTTAAATTATTTACCATTTGTAACATCATCAATTATGTATTTTTTTGCCAAAACATACAGAACACAACAGGAGCCTGTGCAACAAAGCGATTACAAACTAGTCTTCAAATCAATATCTGTACTTTTAGCTTCTTAATATCTTCAAATGTGTGATCTGGGAGCTGATGCCTCCTCTGGATGAAATTGCAAAATGTACCCAGAACATTTTTTAAGGCTTGTATCCTCTAGCATGTAAACTCAACGTGCCAGATCACTGAATTTTCTTGTCCTGAAAGACGTTACTTTTAGCGTGCTAAGGCCTGAAGTGACCACACAATAACCTTGTAAATAACACAAGTGTAAGAGGCAAAAATAACTCGGTTCAGAGCAGCGAACAGTAAATTATGTGCAAACCAAAAGATTATCTTCAACGTGTTTATATAAGCAGCTCGTCCCAGCAGCACTTACTACCTTTAAGTCACTTCGACTTTGCCCATTCCATGTAATCAGTCACAGCTCGGCCCGCGCTGATTTAAAAAGATGATGATGTTTCATAAAAGCAGCACTGATGAATTGGACCTGGCTGTGCTGATAAGCAGGGCAGTGGCCGGCTGATGAGCCTCTTGTCTCGTATAATGAGTTTTATTGACACGGGTCGGCTCAGAGTGATTAGCGCGCTAATAGACAAACAACTGCTCGCTCTCATATTCAAACAGCAATAACAACCGCAGCAGCTTCAGCCGGAGGCATCAGGGAGGACGGAGAGGAGACGGAGAGGAGACGGAGTCAGCGTTCAGCGTTCAGCGGAGCTTCAGCGTCCTCCAGGAACTCCTCAACAGTTTTTCTTCTTCTGTGCTGACATTGGCAGTAAATGTCGGTCTGCTGCAGCCTCCTGAGAACGCCGAGAGCTCTGTGTGGTTTTAGTGCCGAGACCACACGAGGCCGAACATTTTAGTTTGAGGAAAAGTTAAAAAGATAAGTGTTTATAGCAAGAGGCAGCAGTTCTGAACGTCTTCCAGCCATATTTGTGTTGACAGAACCAGGTAATTTAAGCTGAAACTTGACAAACCCAAGCGGTTTTTGTGTCTAAACCAAACCAGATCACATGCACATCGTCACAACACACAACCCTGCAGCCGTCCTGCGTAACAGCGACGACATGGACTCATTAGTAAAACCACATTTAGCCTTCTGGTGATAAATGTCATGTCTTCTTTCTCTACATTTTATAAATATGTCCTGTTCTCCAATAGTTTTAACAGGACACATGATAATCATCACCAGCTGTCAACACAACGTTGGGAAAGTTTGCAAATATTTGCTTCAAGTGTGATTTATCAAGCGGCTGGAGAAATGTGAACGTTAACTCTGCATTTTGGCCGGTAGATAAATAAAAAGTGAACTTCCCGCTCTGTGTTAAATGTTTCTCGAAACACGTCCCGTCATTCCGCCTGAAGGAGAAACTGTGTCGACGTGGAAACGTTCTGCTGGAAATCAGGAAGTATCTGCTGAAAGAACAGATGTTCACGACCAGCTGTTGGTGTTTATATTACCCAGAATGCTCTTTCAACAACTTTTTGAAAATCTGACTATATGTTGCGTTCAAGACGGGGGAGAGCGGCGCTGATGCTGAAGCTCAGTCAGTTCCGTCTGCAATGCATTCTGGTCCGTTGAGCCTTCTTGCCCCGTCTCTTTTACTCACAGAGATGTTTTCATTTGTTGCATTCGTCTTTGTGACTAAACAACCGTCTCAATAATTAAACTGGACACTGAGTTTTCACTTTGAGCTCGGTGGCTGCGGCGTCCCGCGGCTCAGGTGCTCAGATTTTACGCCGCTGACACCTCGACGTATCACAGCGAGCTGACCTGTCACCTGTTTTCCACTCACTGTATCTCACACACATTGATTTTGGCCGCTGACATTTAGAGTCACACACAGCAGCAGCAGCAGCAGCAGCCAACACAGCAGGTCCCGTCTCTGCTATCTCGCTCCGAGCTAATTGGCTGAATAAGTCCTGGTCTCGCGGCGACAGCCAATGACGTGTGAAGGGGAGACGACTGCTGACTGAGGGCGATGCGTCAGACTGACAGATGGAGGACACGCACACAAACACACACACGTATATAACTTCAGCTCTGTACTGTATTTCAGTGTCCACACACACACACACACACACACACACACACACAGATGCAGAATCAGGTAATCAAGCCGATGTAAACACACACACACACACACACGTGCAGACAGTGTGACCTGCTGCAGCCGTCATGATGTAACACAGAGACAATAAGAAGCAGATGTTTCTGATGCTGATGAGAGAAACTGGAGCCGTTCGTCTGCATCGCCACGACAACAACACCTCATTCCCTCTCCTCCAATTGATGTCACGACCTCCGTCAGTGTCCGGGTTGCTCCGCTCATTTCTTATCCTTCTTCTTCTCTCAGAGCTGCAGGCTGAACTTCTCATACATGACGGGCTGTCTGTGCCGTGTCACAGATACCAACACATGAATATCAGGTGAATATGTACTTAGTTTGGCAGGTTTTTTGGCTACAGTAGAAATATTTTGGCGCAACTACAAATCCAGTTTCAGATGCCGGGTGTGGCTGGTGGCATGAATTTATCTGTGAACTCATCCGATGAAGTCTTCTGTTAATTTCTACAATCCTCCGTGTACTTTAGTGTGCTCTGGTCATGTACGTACGTACGTACGGTGGCCCTGAGGGTCAAAACACAGAGAGCTCATGTTGGACCTCTTCAGTCACAGTAAGAAGATATTTTGTGATAAATATGATTCTGATCGCCTTTTAAATAAGACAGACTTTCTTCATGAAGCTTGAGAAGCTTCAGTGTCAGAAGGTGTTTCGACCCTGATGACTTTTCCATGCGACATTAATTTTTAAGATCATTTTAACGTGTGCCTGCTGCGTCGATCAGTAAATAAATACAGCTAATAGAGTCTGTTTACCATCCTGTCATCTGATGCTTTACACACTGTTGGGTATTTAAAAGCAGGCAGTAGATGATTTAATTGATTTGTAATTAGATTAATGTTGAGAGGCATCAAAACGGTCCTTAATTAAGACTTCAGCGGCGAAATAAGTCTTAAAATCTAGCAGTGAAGTTCTCTCCCTCTCTGTGAAGACCTCCATGTTTGAACCCGTTATTCTTTCAGCCCAACCGCGGGGTTCTGCGGTCATTGTTCGGTCCATTACCGGCGCCGGGCTCCAGCTCCCGGCTTTGTGAGGGGCTCAGAGTCTTTCTCCCCCCCTGCTGCTGCTGCTGCCTCTCCTGGCAGCGCCGAGCCGGTCCAGACAGCAGCAGAACAGACAGTCGGAGCCGTTTGGCAGCCGGCTGAATGTTTGTGCATGAGTCTGTTTTTGGACTACGTGACGGTTTCTGTTTCAGCAAATGTGTCGTGTCAACCGTTCCTCTCAAGAAGTCTTAGAATAGATAGCAGGATTTACAGTGTAATTCTTTATAGTAACCACGATTAATAAACGATACATTTAAAGTTAATTTTGATTAAACTCTTGGTTGTCGATACAAGCTGGACTCAGATCTGCTAACAGAGAGCGACAGAAGCTAGCAGGCTCCACGTTGCCCCTTTAAAAAACCTCGTTAAACATTTACCAAGCGATTATTGTTTATAAATGAGCTCAGTATATAGTTCATGAAACATTTCATTGATAACAGTTTAATAAATGCACAATAACCATCAGTTTCAGTAGCGTTGAAGAATAAAACTGTCGACCTGCTTCTCTGTTTGACCACCCGGCAGGATGTTGGGTTGCGTCCCTCGCTGCAGGATGTTGGGTTGCGTCCCTCGCTGCAGGGCTGTTGGTGTTGGCGGTTGCATCTTTTTCTGGGACCTCTCTTTTAAAATCTTGAAGCAGACAGTGACAGAAGATAAACAGAATAAAAACCCTTCGTGATGTGAATCGTCTCAGGACAGGTTTGGTAACCGGGGCGTGCACAGAGTGACAGAGCGGTGAGTTTCAGTCCGTCCGGTTTCCTTCCCGCGGTCGTCCTCTGCTGGGGTTCTTCTTCACGAGCTTCGAGTGTCAAACACGACGAGAAACAACCAAAACTCCTGACAGCAGCGAGGGTGAATACACCGCTCTGTTTAAAGTGACCAACCAGCTGTGAAAGTCCAGACAGCCGCAGCGCAGCGGCGACCGAGCAGATCCTGCACATACACGTGTGTTTCTACACTTTTACCCAACAGTTTCCTGGACGGTATTAGTTCTGACAGCACATCCGCTGTTGTTAACTGTTAGCTGTGAAAGCTGTTAGAACACGGACAGCGTTTCTTACCTGCAGGCAGAGTTTCAGCGTTTTGATTGGAGCTACTTCACTCCTGCTGATGGTACTCAACTTTGCCTCGTAGCTTTATTCATCACTGTCGTGCCCATAATCACAGCACCGAACGTCCTTCAGATAACGCTGCTCGATTGGAGCTATATGGTGATGGTTGTAAAATACTTATAGAATATTCTCACCTCGATACTTTAATCTAATGATATTGTACTTCTCCAAGTTTTTGATATGTATTATTCATATTTAATTTGGATTTGATGGCGGCTGGGGGGCCGGGCGGTTTTTCTCTGGGGCAATAAAATGTCAAAATCAATCACACTTAAAAGGAGTAAAGCTATGAATCAATTAGGAGATGAACTGGAAGAGAAAAGGACGGCTCAGACTGGATTAATGCCGCTGTAAAGTGGAAGAATCTGCACGGAGAGGAAGGAAAGTGAAACAGATGAAAGCAGAAGAGGAGCTGCCTCACGAACGTGTCCGCAAGCAGGAAGTGCAAGCAAAAAAAACATGTTCCTATTGGTGGAAAAAGGCACCACACCAGCCAATCACAAAATTACATGGCAAATCACGTGATTTGGTTGCTAAGGGAGGGGGGAAGATTTAGAAGGGACGGGGCGGAAAAGTGAAAGCAGCAGTGCCAGTCAGAGAGGCAGCGACAGAGAACGCGAGTTTTGAGAGTTGGGAGATTTGTGACGTTTAGCGTGTTTGGAGTGCATAGTTACTGTGTTATGTAGTGTGTTTAGTGTGTAGTGGAGTCGTTTTTGTGTTTAATGAGTCAAAACAACAAGGAGAGTGCCGAATGTGGAGCAGGCAGTGCAGCTTTTCATTGAGCTGGAGGAGCTCAGGCAGACCTGAGCCTGGGGTGTTGGCTGCATTTAAATGTAAATAGTTACATATAACTTTGTAAATTTCAAAAACTTATGCACAGATTTAGCAAATAACAATTTATATTTGCATTATAAGTAATATGGAAGGCCGAGTCGAGAGCCGCTGCAGAGGAAGACGGGGAAAAAGTTTGAAAGTGAGACATGAAGGGAGAAAAAACAACGCCGCTAATGAGAGAAACATCTGAATACAACGTGACGATGGCTGCTAGCTTACTGTTAGCATGTTAGCATGTTAGCTGGATGCAGGAGGGAAATGTCACCTGACCTCCATGTTCTCTGATCATCAGATATTTTGCACAAAGTTGGAAGTTTCTTGTTGGAGCAGCTCATAACAGCGTTCAGTGAGGTTTGAGTGATTTCTTGTAATGCCAGTAAAACAAGAGAGCCGTGTGTGCAACCAGATATGAAATATACGTATATTTTAATTTATTTTTATGTTGATGTGCAAAAAAAAACGTCTCTTCGGGTTCATCTGCGCTGTGCAGGATGGACAAAAGTTGCCCGAGCTGCCTTCTAACAGAAACCCCGGGCTCAATCTTTGGTGGGATTTTATTTTAACGAGTTAAAAACTATTTACGATGAGGAACAAAGACACAAAGAGCTGGAAGTTCATCGAGTCGTTGCTTCTACGCTGACATCTCCGTCCTGTTGGATCCTGACGCGACACAGGAAGCTGTTAACAGTCTTGTTTCCGTGCTGAGACAGAAGCACTGTAACAAAATTAAAACTAAACTAAATTCTCATCATTTCAGCGGCGATACCGTGTATTTTTTCTTTAATAAGGCAGCTGATTGGTTCTATAGTTTGGGCTTCTTTGCAGCTAAGCTGAAGTAATGTGCTGTAATGAGTCTGGCTGTCGAGGTGAGACCGCTCTTATTTATTTATCTTGAAATGTCACATTGGTAATGAGGTGTTTGGTCGTCTGACCTTCTTGTTTGGTTTGCGCTCAGCTGTGAAGCAGTAATATGTTTTAATGAGCCTGAGTGGAGCTCTGGGACTCTCCTGCACATGGAAGGTTAAAGTGGACCTGATCCGGCGGCGCTGAGAGCCGCCATCAGACTTTTAATGAGCCTCACACGACTGCGTGGCGTCTCCGTCATCTCGCAGTGGATTCAGCTTCACGTCTAGGAATTAATCCCACAAAATTCTGGGCTTCGTGTTCGATTTGTGGTCATTTGATTGTGGATGTGTTGAGCCTGTTGGCGAGACCGGATCATAATCTGCCTTTTTTTAAAGTTTCTTTGTGTGATAAAGTTCTCATTTCTGTCTTAATGGAGGGAAACGCAAATGTGTAAGGAGATTCTGAGACGTCATCTCACTGCTCACAGAGCGATCACACCGTTAATGTTCCTTATGTTCCCTATCAGCGCATTAATACTGAACAACAGAGTCGTTCAGGGCTGCAGCTAACGATTAGCGCTATCATAAGTCTTTGGATGAATCATTAGGCCTCAGAAAAGGTGAAGAAATCACAGCAGAATTATCCAGAGATGCTGAAATATTTCAATTAGTAACTTGATTACAAACTAACAATCCCAAACTCACATTTATAAAGATGGAAGAATAAGTATTTAGCATTAATTTTCAACTAATCAACTCATTGTTTCACCTCCATGTTGTGAGTAAACATGCAACAGAGGCAACAAAAGGTTGGTGTTTAAACCAACAGATCGTCAGGCTGATGCTTCATCACATGTTGGACTGTGTTCTTGTCATGCTTCAACATGTGCAGCGGTATCTTCCTGCTGCTGTTGTAAGGAAATAAACTACAAAACAGAGATCGACACTTCTCCACTGGCAGGACGGCGGCGAGCGGAACAAGCTACTGCTAACGTGAGTTGTTCAAAAAGCTTCTTTTTAGTAAACTCTGTGTACACAAACAATGTTCTCAATGCTCGTGTTCATGTGTAGAGACCCTGGTGATACTACCAGCAAAGTTTCATGTTGTGTTGAGACTTCTTACTGTTTTAAACAGAGAGATTTTGATGCTATCGTAAAAGTGCCCGTAGCACTCCCATTGAAAATGAGTTTGACTGAAAACGAAACTACGGTAAATCTTAAAAGTGCCTCTTTTGTCGTAATTATGCTTTTACACGAAGGTTTGACTCATATACATTCACAAAAAAAGCCTGGGTTGCATTTTGGCGAGAGTTCCACTTTAAGTCTCATGTTTAAAGCAGATCAGCGATCTCGTTAGGCTCCTAATTAACGTGAACGTTTGAAATGTGATGTCGTTTTAGTGTTTTAAACTCTTCTCCACTCCTTCTTCTCCCTGAAATGTCAGAAATAAGATAAGAGGAGTGGAAAGAGAAGCCTGCACACACCTCCGCGTCTCTTCAATGATTCAGAGCCTGTGTGTGTGTGTGTGTGTGTGTGTTGATGTAATAGACGTGTGTGTGTGTGTGTGTGTGTGTGAGTACACATCTTTCTGTGTGTGTGAAACATCTTTGTCTTTGTGTACGTTTGCCTTTCTGCTGTCTGAGAGAGTCTGTGCTCACGATCAAGCGTGACTGAGTGTGTGTGAGTGTGTGAGTGTGTGTGTGTGTGTGTGTGTGTGTGTGTGCGTTTATCAGCTAAAAATAAGCCCTTTGTCTCCGGGAAGAGCAGCAGAGAGGAGGTAGAGCGAGAGGACAACCTTTATCAGAGCGATCTAACTTTAATAAGTCCGCTGTGACAACAGAGGGACGCAGCACGCCGTCTCACCTGCGTCACAGCACAGGTGATGTCAGGAGAGCTTCTTATTCCAAAGTGAAAACAAGGCATCATGAAAAAGAAACTGACCAGCAGGACTCGTGAAGTGACCGACAGCACAGACAGCGATGTTGTAAAGTCTTAACTCTTCTCCACAGTTGTGATTTAAACCTCAGAAATTCAGCGTGCATCCCTTTAATAACTCGTTCACTCGGCTCCACCGGGGGACATCCGCTGATTTGTAATAATTGCAGAAACTGTCAGTGATTTCAACAAATCTGCAGCGTCTGTAATTTGTAATGTAAAAGTGCAAATTGCCTTTTTCCACATTCATCTGAAGACAGAGCCCCCCTGATAATACTGATCCTGTGTGAATCAAACGCTCCAATTTCAGATGTAATTTGTTGTTTCGGTTGCAATTTCCCTTTCTTCTGTTGTTGTGTTCCTGCTGTCATCTACAGAGGAAGAAGAAGAAGTGGAGCCTCAAATCAGTTTTGGGCTGAAAACTTCAGCTGCAGCTTGACTTTGTTGTGATGAAGTTCTGACGGTCGGGACAGAAAGCAGCAAACGTCCCGGAGTCTCTGTCGGATGGTGGATGTCCTCAGACGTCTCCGGAGGATCAGTGTGTCCGTCCAGAGTCGGACCGATGATGATAGATGGTGAATTCTTGCAGATTACAGGTTGTGCAGATTAACAGATCATTTGTGATGATTGTGAGAAGTCTTTAAACAACTCCATATCTCGACTTAATCATCCAGTCTGGACTCTGATCGTTGCTAGTTCCAGTTGACGCAGGACTCTCATTGGCTCCCTCCTGAGCTTTTAAGTTCATCCCCGTCCCTGGAAACTTCTGAAGAACCGAGAGAACCGCGGCCCAGCCCGTCCTCATCAGACTTTGAGCAATAAGATCAACTTTATCGATCCCCCCACAGGCGATCTTCAGTTTGATGCAGAAGGCCAATTACGTCACAATGCCGGTTGAAGGCTGTCCCAGTCTGAAGGCTCCTCCAGATGCTCCTTCTTCTCCCTGTTTTTGGAGGATGCACCGCTACGATCCTTCGTGGTCTCACATATCCCAAGATTCTTTGCGCACCTGAAAAAGAAGAAAGAAAGAGAGAAGATGGCGACATTGCGTGGCGTAGATCGTCACTTTCGCGGGCCTGGGTGGCAGAAATGGTGACGTAAGGGTAAAACATCTGGTGACGCAACCAGGAAATGCTCCAAAGGCTAGACCGTCACATTTAACAACGGCTGACGAGGTTAACAAGGTCTCTCTGAAGGACTCGCCTTCAAAGACCACAAAGGCCGAGTCCTTCAGAGGATGCAGACCCTGAACTGAGACACAACTGTGTTATGAGCTGCTGGACTTTAAGCAGAAGCAGCAGATTTGAAGCGAGGACGTCGAGCTTAACGCCGACACGTGAGAGTGAGCAGACGCCCGGATGGATCAACAGGTGATTTCACTGTGAACACATCAGTTCCTGCTGTCTGAACCTGCGACTGCTCGCTGATAAACAGTCTTTCTAATATGAACGCCTCAGTTATTGATTTGACACACACACACACACACACACACACATCCTCCCGGTCTACATCAGGCTCTGATGTTTTGACATCGTCCTCTCCTCGTTTTTCACTCTCCCTCATTCCCCGGCTGTCATGCAGATATAAAGTGAGCAGTCCACCGATTGAACCGCGGAGGTGAAACGGTTCTCGCTCTTTGGCATTTGAGGACGTTTTCAACAGCCACCCGTCTTCCTTCCTGTCCGTCTCGCGGCTCACCTTTCCTTTCATCTGCAGCGGCGTGTTGTTGAGTCCGGATCGATGGATCTGTGCAACAAGACAGAGATGACTGAAAAATATTCAGAGCCCGTATCGATCAGCAGCGCTCGACAAACGGTCACAACGGCAGCGCTGGCCCGCGGCATGCTGGGCTTTTTTTCTTATGATATCGGGCCTGAGACAAGACGGGCAGAGAGGATGGAGGGAGGAGGGATAGAGGGGTAATGTGGCATGGAAAATAGTCTGTTATGAAGCAATATTAGCCGCCGAGCCTCGAGCTGCACACACACACACACACACACACACTAACAGAAGCTCAGGCCCGGCGAGGAGAATGTGGCGAGCGTGAAGCGTCAATAGTGTGATGAATTACCTTAATGTCAGGATTGACTTGCATTCAGGCGCTGCCTCTTCATCCTAATAACCCGCTGAAATTGTCCACCTTAAATCTACAGGAATGGATGAGTGAAGGGCGGGGGAGCGAGGACAAGCGGGGCGGGGAGAATCCAGCAGATAGAGCCACTGATGAAACGCCATTTATCTTAATGTCCTGATGACAGACGGCTGATGGAACAGTTGTGTTTTTTATTGTCATTATAACAACAACCAGAAGCCCCTCGTGTCTGGACTGGACTCAGTGTGCTGACGGTACCTGATCCATAACAGAAGGATTTCCCCTGAAGAACAAGTATCAGTCTTTACTCTCTCTGGATCGATAAGAGAGGTGCTCATTGTTCAGGACTGCTTCCTGAAATTTTCCTCACAAGCTCTGGATTCATTACAAGGATGATCCGAAACCTGAGTGCACATCAGTGCAGCGTCTGGAAAATGGAAATATGAAATAAATACGGTTATTGTTGTGGACTTACGGTTCGCTTGACCTTTCAGGAGAGACTTCGATGACTTACGCTGCAGTAGTTTATACAACATGGAGCAACAACACAACCGTCTCTAGGTTCAGGTTGTTTCCTCTCAGCTCGGGAACGTGGGCGACAGTCCGTCTGCTCCAGCAGCGAGGTCGAAGGCCGTCATATGAGTTTTAATAAACAGCAGCCTTGTATGAAAATCTACAGCTGCTGTAAAGACCGTTAAAGATGTAAACTCACAGATCAGAGGTCAATGTACGAAGTCTCATCCTGTTTCTCCCACAGTAATGAATAATGGATGTATGGAAATATCCTGATTCGTTCATTTATGGTAAAGACAAACATCTTAAAGGTATAATCCGGTGTAAGTTTAATCCATGGTCTAAATCACCGTAAACTGTGTTAGACTCCCTCTGGAGAGATCAAGTTAGCAGACCGCTAATTTACGGAGTTTTATCAACCTCAGAAACGACCGCACGACAACAATACACTGCAGTAAATGGATCCAAATATAAACCGCCACCAAAAAGCCACAAATAATGCTCAGAACAGCACCAAACTTCAGCAACAGTACAAATAGGGTCTCAGCACATAGTCCGGGGCATCTAACCTCCGCTAGCTTAGCTGGATTTCTACTGAAAAGCTGACTAAATTTACCACTCTTCTGCAGCAGCTTCCTGTTGACCGGAAGTCCCGACGCGACGATTACCGAGTGCGGTTAGAAATGCTCAATTCCGTTCTTTTCCCTGTCCGCTCTCGATAATAACTGTTATAAACTGGCAGGTAAGACACATATGAACTTTGATTGCTTTTCCATGGAGTCATAATCATACATTTTCATCCATGAGCCGCGGAACTCTACTGCACTCGGTAATCGACTCGTCGGGACTTCCCGTCAACAGGAAGCTGCTGCAGAAGAGTGGTAAATTTAGTCAGCTTTTCAGTAGAAATCCAGCTAAGCTAGCGGAGGTTAGATGCCCCGGACTATGTGCTGAGACCCTATTTGTACTGTTGCTGAAGTTTGGTGCTGTTCTGAGCATTATTTGTGGCTTTTTGGTGGCGGTTTATATTTGGATCCATTTACTGCAGTGTATTGTTGTCGTGCGGTCGTTTCTGAGGTTGATAAAACTCTGTAAATTAGCGGTCTGCTAACTTGATCTCTCGAGAGGGAGACTAACACAGTTTCACAGTGATTTAGACCATGGATTAAACTTACACTGGAATATCCCTTTAAAGGAAGGAAAGACAGGTGATTGTTACTGACTCGGTGAGGTTTAAACACAGAACTGATCCGGTTACGTTGTGGTTTGAGTTCAGGAATCGTTGAGCTGCATCGTTGTCAAACAGTTATGATAAAAATGAAGAGGCGCTCACTGGATGATTTGTTATAAACTCTTTCCATTCGTGTGTGAAAATCTTCCACCCGTTGTTTGAGTGTATTTGTTCCCCCTCAAATGGACCCAGTGGTCTGACATGGTGGGAAATGGAGAGAGAGCTGTGGGGGAGAGAACACGTCAAAAATAAGAGATGGATATAAAAGAAGAGAGACGATCTGAAAGAGAGTGAAGAGGAATGTGAGTCAGGACTGTGACGTAAACAAGAGGCCGAGATGAGTGATGGAGAGATGGAAACAGACAGCAGAGCGCTGAGAGAAAGATATGAAGTGTTAGCGATGGATGGAGAGCGAGGACGGAGGAGAGCGGCTGAGATTGAAGAGCCGGAGAGCAGAATGGAGGCCGGCTCACTGTAAACACTCCGTCCTGTCTGTGTCGATCTCCTAATGACTCAGAAGGGTTTTCTTCTTCGTGTCACGCTCTGCTGTGTCGGTGTTGTCATCGCGCTGGAATGGAAAATGCCGGATCGGAGGAGTGAGGAGGAGGAGGAGGAGAGCCGGGCTGCAGACGGTGAACTCCTGGAGCAGTGCTGGCTTTCATAAACAGAGCGGAGGCGTTGTTGGACGTTCGGAGGCGTATTGAGCAGCCTGGCAGGAAATCACACAGGCGGAACATCATACGCACACTGAATAGTACTCACATTATACTCGCACACATTGTGGAGCACTACAGGAGCTCAGGTCTCCAGCAGGGAGCACTACGTGGTGCTCAGGCTTCCCTTTGTGCCAGTGTGAGCACAGTTTTGCTGCTAATGCATGTGTTTAGTTTCAGGTGATAATACTGTGAGGTGACAGATATCGGCTGACAGCTTTGGATTTACACGGAAGATTATTCACACAGAAAATGTAGCACAAATTATTGCATACACTCTGATCCACATGGACCAGGCACTGGACACAAAGATGGATGTTCCCGCGCTCGTTTTTTCTCCTCAACGGCTAAAACGACATTTTAGATTCGGACTAAATCCTGCACAAACACTGGTGCTGTTTCAGATCCTCTGAAGCAGTGATGTGCACAAGGGGGGGGGGCAGTCGCAATGGCCCAATAGTTGAAAAACGCGCGCTAAAGTGCCCTCCTGGGAATATAAACATGTGCTAAAGTGCCCTCTTGGGAGCCAAAAAAGCGTGCCAAAGTGCCCTCTTGGGAGCCAAAACACGTGCTAAAGTGCCCTCTTGGGAGCCAAAACACATGCTAAAGTGCCCTCTTGGGAGCCAAAACTCGCGCTAAAGTGCCCTTTTTGGAGCCAAAACGCACATTAGAGTGCGCTATGGGAGCTAAAACGCGCGCTAAAGTGCCCTCTTGCGAGCCAAAATGCGCGTTAAAGTGCCCTCTTGGGAGCCAAAACGTGCGCTAAAGTGCCCTCTTGGGAGCCAAAACACGCGCACTAAAGTGCCCTCTTGGGAGCCAAAACATGCACTAGAGTGCCGTCTTGGGAGCCAAAATGTGCGCTAAAGTGCCCTTCTTTTTGCCCCTGCCCTTCAAAAAGTCTGTGCACGCCACTGCTCTGAAGTTTTAGATTTACTCGGTTCTACACTAATTTCATTCGATTGACGGTTGCATGGTGAATAAGCAGATGCACACATGAAAGTTAGAAATCCGCAACACAACTTTAAAAACGGCAGCGAGGAGGAGTGTCCTCGCCTCTTTATGGAGGGCAGCAGACTTCTGATCCACTTAATCCATGTGGTTGAGGATTTGAACATCTCACAGGCTCGCTCCTCTTCCCTCCAGGTTCACGCTGCCGTAAGAAGTAAATTTATGAATTAAGCCTGAGCTGAGGTGACGTGTAGGCCAGCCGCTTATCTCTTGTTTGTGTGGCTTGAAGCAGCTTAGGTGTACCTGCACAGCCCCTGGACATGACACCTATTCATCACTGCAGCTCAGCCTCAATTTATCTCTTTATTCCTCCAGGCAGAAGTGAGAGGAGAGAGAAGTGTTTTGGGATTTGGACGTCAGATAAAACAAGACTTTTAAAGACATCGCCTCGAGGTTATGCAACTCTTAAATGGGCATTTTATAAATGATACATGATTTATCAATGGTAATTTTGAAGTGTCCTCTTCTTTCTTTCCCTCTCAAGAATCATCTGAAGCCTCTTCCAGTGTTTTAACTATGGGATGTCAGAATACACATCAGATCTAATATTCTGCAGTATAACTAATATTTCACCTGTCCGGTATAAAACTGTGAAGTCGTGTTGATGCGGTGAAATCATCTGAGAGAAGACTTCCTGTGAAGGCTGGTTTCAAGTATCTTCGCTCCTCAGTCCTTTGAGCAGCAGAGCCACCAAATGAATAAGTAAAGAATAAGATAGCACTCATTTGAAAGCACACCACTTTCCTTCCATTGTCGTCAACTATTCCAGAAAGTTTTAAGAAGTTGCATGCAGAAGTTTTTGAGATATCCTGCAGACAGACAACCGGGGAAGTCTCACACAGACTCAGAGGCATAAAAGTGTCACTTAACTGTCTGTTGCTTGATTAATTAAACACACATTAAGTAATATCTGCTACTAGAGTTCTCTTAATCGTGACATAGCAAAAGACACAAGTCATGTGGGATCGTGGGAGTTGCGTTCATTGTTAAAGAACTACAGTTGCTGATTAAAATCTGTCTGACGTGACGCAGAAATCAGGTTCACAGACGAGTTAATGTTTCATGTCCTGTCTGGTTTTTGGATCCCTCTGGTTTTAACATCGTTGGACACATTTGGGATAATGTCAGTACACAAATCAACAAACTATACAACAATGGAGCAGCTGAAATGTTACGTATCATATCTGTAAGTAATCCACAAGTTCATTCAGGTCCTGCACAAAACACGTTAATGAACAGAATGACTTGACTGCAGCTAAAGTCTTCAGATGGAGGTCATGATGGTTGTTCAGGCAGTGGCGTGCACAGACTTTTTGAAGGGCAGGGGCAAAAAGAAGGGCACTTTAGCGTGTGTTTTGGCTCCCAAGAGGGCACTTTAGCGCATGTTTTGGCTCCCAAGAGGGCAGTTTATCATGTTTTAACCAGCCAAGGGGGCAGTTTAGTGTGTTTTGCCAACCAAGAGGGCACTTTGGCATGCTTTTTTGGCTCCCAAGAGGGCACTTTAGCACACATTTTGGCTCCCAGGAGGGCACTTTAGCGCGCGTTTGTCAACAATTGGGCCACGAGGGCCCTCCCTTGTGCACATCACTGTGTTCAGGTGTCTGAACTCGACAAAGAAACTAAGTTCTTTCCGCCACAAACAGTCGAACTGACTCAATAACAACAGAGATTTGTTCTTATCTTATATTTAGACATCTTACAAGAAGCATTCTGACATTTCTGTGTTTAAAAGTTTCAATTATAGTGCAAGAAAACAAGTTACATCAGTAAAAATAAAAAAGTTGGAGCTGCTGAAGACTCCTGAAGTGTCTGCACAGTATCATCCTCTTTGATTAGCGATAAAAGTGTCCTTTAGTCGTACTTTGACCCGACCTCCACAGAACCGGTGAGCCTGAGAGAGGTGGCACCGGTCCACATGTAGTCTGAGGAGATGAGCGCAGGTTTCCCTCCCGGTGCGCCTTATCAGTTTCCTCCTGCCCCGTCTCTCTCTGACGCGACTCCGTCAGCACTCCGCCGTTTCTCTGATCCTCCACCAAATCCTCTTTACATGCTCAACAACAAACCACAAGCTTTTCATGTGCGAGCAAAAAGAAAATGCGTCAGAGATTACACAGGCGGTAAGCCTTCGTAACAAGGTGGTGTAAGATAACATTCACTAAATAATACAGAAGGGAAATAAAGGAAACGTTCTGCAGCTAATTAAGCAAAGACTTTGACGTCCGACCTTTGTCTTACAGCCGAGGTCGAACAGACAGATTTCTAAAAACATCTGTAATGAACGACTTATTAACACTATTAGTTCTTATAAAATGCTGCATAATGTGTTATTACGATTGTTATTAAGCATCGTGAATATTTACTAACTCTGTAACTGTAATCACATGTCACCTGATACTTTAACGGTGACGCGTGCAACAAAACAAAAACATTTACAGTCGTGTAAAATGTCAGCACGTTCATGTTCAGCTCCCTCCTCCTGACTTGTTCCACAGCATTGTTAGAAAACCAACAAAATGTCTGCAGCGTTTTATATTTCTCCACCTGTGAGTGTGAGTCGACGCCGCTGGTGTGCAGGTGTCACATATTGTTACCATGGAAACACTGGTGGGCAGGTGTGGCTGAAACGTGGCTCTGAGTTTTGAATTAGCCTGGATATCTTTTCTGAGCTAACGAGTCTTTATTCTGGTGAAACTGTAATCTGCAGCAGTCCATAGTCCGTGTTTTGGACGTGACGCTCGCCGGGATACAAAACACCTGGAAACAGCAGCTGATGAAAGGTGAGGAGGGCAACATCAGAGGAGACTGCTGGGGTATTTATCCTCAGCAGGACAGCCGGTGGTGAGTTCCTGTGTGGTGACACGGTGACGCTGGGCATCAGTCACAGTCAGAGCGGGATAATAAGTCCTCAGCTGCCAGGAGGAAGCTCCCACTGGGCGTCCACGTCTCTGTGTGAGTTAAAGTGTAGACCGACCCGAGTCGGGCATGACGTGGAATGTTTTGTAGAAGTGTTGGTTCTGCCTGTGCAGTCAGTGCCGGTGCGTTCAGGGTAGTTCAGAGGACTCTGGTGTAACTGGGTCTGATGGGTTTTGATGGCAGCTTGATGGTCGGTTTCATGTCGTGCTGCTCGTCTGTCAGCAGCTCGTCTCAGAAAGTTTTGGATTGCAGCCGCCGCTTCAAACTTTTTAAAACAGTTGACCACAAGTGAAGGGAACAGTAATGCACTCTCCAGTGAGTGCTGCCTTTTTCATGACTTATTCATTTACTTCCAGTCTTTTTCTTTTGCGTCAGCCACTGTGTTCAATTTCACACTTTGTTTCTACCACTGAACCAGATTTTGTGAATAGGATGCGAATAGAAACCTCCACACGGGCTTGTTAGACGGCGTGATGGTAGGTAGAGCAGGAGCAGCACATCCAGCAGCAGCTGACGTGGTGTGAGAATATTTAATGTGCTTGGCTGGACTCAGTCGAGTGTGTGTGTGTGTGTGTGTGTGTGTGTGTGTGTGTGTGTGTTTGTGTGTGTGTGTGTGTTAATGCTAGAAGCTGGCAAACCATCCAGTTGACTCCAGAGAGCTGTGGAGGAGAACGGAGGCCACGTCTGCAGCCAAACTGCTGCACCGCGAGGTTGTTTCTGCTCCACCTGCTGATCTCCCATATCATCCTCCACAGGCGGCTCAACCGTGCGCCATCTTGGAGTTATAGTGCCTGTTTTTGTTTGTTCTGTTGGTTCTATTATATCTCATTGTGAGGTGAGACTACCATCGCTGACGTTGGAGAGGTAGGGTGAAGTGTTTGTGCTCCACACAGAGCTCTGCTCATTTTTATAACGAGCATAAAACAACAGCTACAAATGTGCTGATGTCTCTGTAGCTAACTAGCTCGCCTGCTAACGTTTCTTTGTTATTGCTGATATTGTGGAGTCGAGCTTTCTGATGTCATCCCTGACTTTTGATGGGTTTTGGTCAAATACATTTGTGATCTGCTGCTCAGACCTCTGAGGCCGTCAGGTTCAGTTATTATGTGGCACAGATCTGGAACAAACTCCCTGAAAACTGCAGGTCTGCTGCAACTCTCACCTCTTTTAAATCAAGACTGAAGACCTTTCTGTTTGCCACTGAAGCAATTTAAAGCTTTGAATCGCTCTGTGACTTTTATTCTTCAGTCTCGTCTCTTTCAAACCTCTTCTACTGCAGCTTACTCTCCTATTTCTTAAACTTGCTCCAACGTTTGGTGTCTTGATGTCTTGCCTTCCGCCGAATTGTGCTGGTGAATTTCAACTAAAGTCCTGCTGTGAAGTTGCTGCACGTTATACGACTCGTCTGATATCAGTGAAGCGGTGATCTCTGTTATTGGATGACTTGATTGATAGCGTGAAGCTGTGAATGAATTGTTCATGATCTCCATCAGATAAATGACGAATGGCGTTGTGGTAATACCAGAGTTGTAACAGTAACACAAGAGAAATGTTCACTCCAGTCGAGTTTATGTCTAGTTTACATAAACGCCATTGACGGCGACTGATGATGTAGGAGGGTCTTGATGGGTTGTTCCATCTGACAGGGGAGATTTCAACCACTATTCTTTGTAACTCTGTTCTGACGGGCGAAAACTGAGGTAAAAATGGTTAAAGGGATATTCCGGTGTAAGTTTAATCCATGGTCTAACACACCGTGAAACTGTGTTAGACTCCCTCTGGAGAGATCAAGTTAGCAGACCGCTAATTTACGGAGTTTTATCAACCTCAGAAACGACCGCACGACAACAATACACTGCAGTAAATGGATCCAAATATAAACCGCCACCAAAAAGCCACAAATAATGCTCAGAACAGCACCAAACTTCAGCAACAGTACAAATAGGGTCTCAGCACATAGTCCGGGGCATCTAACCTCCGCTAGCTTAGCTGGATTTCTACTGAAAAGCTGACTAAATTTACCACTCTTCTGCAGCAGCTTCCTGTTGACGGGAAGTCCCGACGAGTCGATTACCGAGTGCAGTAGAGTTCCGCGGCTCATGGATGAAAATGTATGATTATGACTCCATGGAAAAGCAATCAAAGTTCATATGTGTCTTACCTGCCAGTTTATAACAGTTATTATCGAGAGCGGACAGGGAAAAGAACGGAATTGAGCATTTCTAACCGCACTCGGTAATCGTCGCGTCGGGACTTCCCCGACCCTGAAGCTGAGGGAGGAGAGTTGAAGTCTGCTTTTAGCTTCACAAGTAGAAATCCAGCTAAGCTAGCGGAGGTTAGATGCCCCGGACTATGTGCTGAGACCCTATTTGTACTGTTGCTGAAGTTTGGTGCTGTTCTGAGCATTATTTGTGGCTTTTTGGTGGCGGTTTATATTTGGATCCATTTACTGCAGTGTATTGTTGTCGTGCGGTCGTTTCTGAGGTTGATAAAACTCCGTAAATTAGCGGTCTGCTAACTTGATCTCTCGAGAGGGAGTCTAACACAGTTTCATGGTGATTTAGACCATGGATTAAATTTACACCGGAATATCCCTTTAATGCTGGTTGGGTTCACAGAGGGAAACTCTCAAATTCACAAGAAAAACACGAGGAGCTTAACAAGTTTGGTTCGAGATCACCGTGTGGTCCGTCCAGCAGCGCTGAGAGGGAACCAGGGTGTTTCAGCAGCAGCAGGAAACCCCGCCACTGAAAGCACCTTCACAAATATTCTGCTCAGGTTGTATTTTATAAGCCCGACCTCGACCCCGGCGCCTACCTGTCGGCTCCGAGTCCAGGTGACCCGGGGGTGAGATTATGATCGGCGCTGTTTAATCCCCTCTGCGCTGAGCTGTGTGTATGCTGACAGCAAGTGACGAGGTCAAAGCCCGGAGAGCACGCATCAACTATGTACATCCATATTCCGTGTTCAAATCTCAAATCCTTCCCACAGATTTGACTATAATGAGATTTACTCTTTTTAAAAGGATCAACTGTTTGTGTGTCAACAGCTGCTTCACTCGACACGACGAGATTCAGTCAGCGAGCGATCTGTTTGAATGGATTACAACATGAAGGTCAGATTTATTCTGAGAGAAAAGTTGACACGATGCAATCAGATATATTCAGATTTAAGGAGTTTAGTGAACGTTGTGACTGCTGCAGCTTAACGTTACTATAACGACCCTCCACAGTTCTCTAAACCTGTCAATGGATCCATGATTTAATAAGTGAGGGAACCTTTAGATCACTTACATGTATGGAAACCACACGTTACACCACAGCGGTCAACAGATACTCATCTCGTTAATAAACCGGTGTATCATCAGCGTACGGTGTGACACGGCGGCCCTGCAGCTCATGTTCAGCATCTGCAATCTAATTAAAACTGCAGACAACATATGAATTAAATAATATGTGATTAGTTTGATTGTACAGGGTGGCTAATTAACAGGTTGGTTAGATTACATGATTAGCTAACAGGAGGTGCAGCAGAACGGTTTACCAGTTAAAGATGGAAACTGAGCTTTAAGTTACTTTCTTTCCTTTACCTGGAGAGTCAAGACACAAATTACATTTAATATTAACGTGATCAGAGTTAAGTAACAATCAGCTTATTCTCCACTGCACGTTCATTAGTGCCACAGTCCCACTGTAGGCAGCTCGTGGAGGTCAGTTTATCTGCAGCCGGTCGTCAATTTATTCAAACTCGTCCACAAAAGCTGTCGGCAGAGCAGCACAGTGTGTTGCTTCTGGCTCACGCAGCTGCTTGTTCATGTGGAAATAATGGCCTCTCTCTTCAACAGGAAACTCCAGTTAGTCTTTACCAAACCAAAGTGAGGCCAGTGTTTATGTTTCACTCTTTGTAGTATAGCTACCATAAGTTTTGGATACTGTTCACATGCAAATACTACATCATGTGGTCACAATGTTGGATTAAGAGTCTTTTTTCTTTCTTTATTTCAGATTTGTGCCTCGTATTCAGCTCCTGACAGCTGCAGAATAAATCATAAATGACTTTGTTGCACTTCAAAATTCAGACGGTAGTTTGTGAATATCCTCGTGTCTTTCTTCTTCTGCTCTCTTGATTTAAAGAACAATGCTATTAGGAGTTGATTGAAATTGTTGCTGATGGAAATCAACTTTTAAAAGCGTTTTTTACAACAGTGTATTGATGATAGAGCTGACGGTGGGATGGGACTCAGCTCAGCTGATGTGTGACTTTGACTTTTAATCACAGTGACACCAAAGTTATAGTTCTCTGCAGTGCAATTAATCAGGAGGCTTCACTGACCTCATGACGACCGAAACTTCAGCCAGGCTTTAAAAAGGAAGTTGTTTTGACATCTTTATGAGGTGGATGACGGCCTTTGCAGGGTTTTTGTGGCATTTCTGTTCGTGGCGACGGTCAAGAGGAAAGAGAGAGAGGTGTGTTCACTTACTGAGCTGCCAGGACGACTTTAATCCTGCTATCTCACACACACACACACATAAAACACACAGTCAGGTGTGATTTAGCTGCTGCTCAGGTGACAAAGTTTGGGGACATTTAATCAATCTTAAGAGTTGGACCCAAACTTGAGTCTGCAAATGAAGAATTATTGAACACAGCTCGACAGCCGACTCTGAGGACATCACTCAGCATCGGGGAGCGTCCAGGTCAGGACACTGAGCCGTGACCTCTGACCTCTCCGCAGGGAGAAACAAGAAAATTCAACTTCATGGATCAGTAGTGTCTCGATTCATCACCTCACACCTGCTTTCTCGTTCGTCCCCCAGAGGACGAGACACTCGGGCCGAGCATAGCTGTGCTCTAACAGGACTCCCCTCGGCTGGAAAACCTGTGACATTTTGATTAAATGGGCTGTTAAACATTGTTGAATACTGCGCACACACAATGTGCAGCACGACCTTCTGAACTCGGTCTGCGGTGGAATACAAATTGGCTGCATTTGGTGTTTCCATCCTGCATTATTGAGAACGGTTCGGTTTATTGTGTTGTTAAATGGAGCGGCGTGCAGTGACGAGACAGGTGTTCTCCTCGGTGATTTACTGGACCTGCCTGGTGCCGCTGAGGTGCCTGATCTGACCTGCAGACCGGAGATATGCACCCAGTCTTCTATTAACCAGTCCTTCCAGAAAAACACTGAGTTTCTTTGTGATTGTTGCGGGCAAAAATCCTTGATTATGCGGCGCGTTTTCTTAAAAAATGTGATGGAATATGCAGGATATTTATGCATTTTTATGTGATGAAATTGCTGGAACTTGCAAAAACTGCGGTTTGATGAAAAAGAGAAAAAAAGTGATTCCCCCCAACGACTTGTTTTCACCAGGCTACTACCTTAATGTAAAGAGTCATTTCTTATTACTTCTTATGATAAGCAGCATACTACATCACAGAAAGGAATATTTAAGTTCTTGTTTTATTTCAGACCTTAATAAACACATGGCTCAAACTTACAAAACACTGATGAGTCAAACAAGTTCTGTAGCTTTACAAAAGGAATATGCTACAACTTCTGTAAAAATGAATAAAGAAAATAAAAATGAATAAAATGTGCTTCCTGTTTTACAGAGTCAGCTGTACAAAACAGACATCTTCTGTTAAAATAAGTGCTTCCAGTGTACAAAGTGCATCTCTTACTGTACCGTACATTTACATACTACTAATATACTTACAACTGGAAGGTTTTTGAAACTAGTATGATTTTTTGTTGGCAGATGAGACTGATTTGCGGGCTTCATCATGGCTTCATCTCGGGGTTTGCAGCTTTTTGATGATGTTCACATCGCGTAATTACATCACTTCATAACGTTCCCATGGCAACAGGGGAAAATGGCTGCTCATTTTTCAACTTTCTGCTGAGATATATGTGACTTTTTTGCAACGAAAATGTGGGGATTATGAAATCATGCAAGCCCTGCATATTTTGCACGGAAATCGGCAATTTATGCGCCGAAAGTGCGGCGTATTTGAAAAAATGCGGTCCTCACATAAATATGCGGACTTTGGCTGATTATGCATTGAACTGTGCGATTGCATAATCACGTTTTTCTGGAGGGACTGATTAACACAGCTGGAGATCCAGTGGTGACACACTTCCAAATATCTAAACGTTGAACAGTTTGGTTTACCTGGTTCTGAAACTATAAAACCAGCTGGAAATGTTCGTCTGTGTCATCATGGCCTGTGGTCTCCGGTCTGCTTGCTGTCTTGCTGTCTTGACTGTAACTCTTCTTATGGTCTGGCTGAGCTGCAAGACAGAAGGAGCCTCATCATTTCTCTGCTTCAAAACACCACCAAGACTGCAGCCCGCTGCATCCAGCAAGTCATTATAAAACACTGTGTAATACCAAACACACACACAGCGAGGAGAGTCGTCTCAGAAAACTACTGTCGAGGTCCTGCAGCGGCTGCTCTTTTGATAAAAGACGAGGGAAGTGTGTGTGCTCGTGTGTGTTCGTGTGTTCAATAGGGTCTGGAAAGCCGCCAATCAATTTCAGTTGCTGTGTCGGCTAACAATCGGCAAGCTAATTAGCTTCTTGAACACAGAGGATGATAAGGAAGACGTGCTGATGACGGGATAGCACGCAGAGAGAGAGAGAGATGGGCAGAGTATCAGAGAAACAAAGAATATCAAAGTGGAGAAAAAGAGGGAGAGATAACGAGGGAAGGGAACCACAAATACTTGAGAAGGTGGTGCAGACACACAGCTTGCTACTTTTAGGATTTTGTGGATTAAAGAAAATCGTTATTGTGAGGAAGTCGGTGTCGCAGTGCTGCTGGACAAATGCAGCAAAGGTTGCAGGCGACATCGTCCTGTGACAGAAAGTGCATCCAGACACACGCCGACTCGTCATGGTACGTCGACGTCGACCGTTTCAGGCATCCGACAACCTCTGAGCGAGCGACACTGACAGTGACCAGCCCCGTCTCCAGGACGAGGTGTTAACAGCTGACGTGTATGCAAACCGTAGATGCATCCAAGGTTGAGATGTGCAGCAAACGGAGGATATCACTTCCACTTTTTCAGGGAGACTTTTGCGGCGAACAACACATCATCACAGGAAGTGGAACCGGCACCTCGTTGAGACAAGAAAGAAATAGAAAATTCAGCTGGAATAGACGTAAAGATGCAACATGAAGAAACATTAAAACAGTGTACAGGTTCAGCAGGTTGTCGTGGTTCCATCAATCAGGACTTATTCTCTTGTTTTCCTGTTTGTTGTTTCGAGTCAGCAATCGTGTGACAATTAGATTAAAAATATAACACGCAAATCCGAGTGAAAGATTGTACAAGTATGATATTTTTCAGCGTAAACAGTTTAACTTTTTGTTCTCAGAGGGACCGCGATGCATAATCAGCAGCTCATTTGCATTTTCTACCCATTTTTCTCATTTTGTGAGCTGTCAGCAACACAATGGGACCTCGTTTATTGAACAACCAGGTGTTTTTTTTTGTTTTTGTTCTGCGGAAAATCTGTGAAAAACAGGAGGGGAGAAAAAAGAACAACATTTTCTTTTGCTGACTGCTTTTAATTCCAGTTAAAGTTGGTGCAGCATTTGGGTGTTCAGGAGGAAATCTGCATGTGTGACAGACAGACGGGAGCAGAAGTTAGCTTACCTTTATCCCTTTAAATAGAAACAAGATACAGTCTGAGAAACCATAAATGTCTAACATCTCCTCCTGTCAGTAACAACACTGTTCACCTCCTCTGTTCATCCCTCACTCCCTCCATCCTCCTCTTTCCCTCCATCGTCTCCCTACACCCGGCCGGCCTTACCACAAAGACACTTCCATATTTGATCTTCTTTAATGAACCACAGCGTGGCGAGGTAGAGGATAACAACAATCACAAACACCTCTCACACACATCAACACACACGAGCTAATGACGAGCTAACTGCCGCGTCTTGTGAAATCCAGCACAGCTGGCGTCTGCATCAGAGGAGCTGAGACGACGAGGTTAAACCGCGAGGGAGAGAGAAGACGAGTAAATACGGAGGAGAGAGGTGAAGGCTAACGGTTGTGTTGTTGTCTTCTGCCTGTCATTCCGACGGGAGAGGCGGGCGGTGGGTGGAGGGTGGTCGCTCAGTGTTGTGATTGGAGCGATGCACTCGGCGGTCGTCAGACACCGACAGAACACGGTGAAGTTTTGTTTTTTTTCCCCGTCTGGGCGGCACGTCGTATCTGTCACACTGCTGTTCTTCATCTGAAGCTCGTAGCTGCTCCTGACAGCAGCAGCTGGCAGCGGCTTTGGTCTCTGCGCAGGATGAATGGAAGGAGGAAGGTGCACATCTGAGTTTTTGTTTTTCCTCTATTTCTCTCTGCAGAACATCTCCGCGGTGCACTAATGGTTCTCCTGTTGAGTCTTATTAAAGCATCGGACAAAGTGCAGATATGATGCAGTTAAAACTCTGCAGCGTTTTATCTCCAGTTGCTGTTCTTCAGTTCAGAACCGCGGTTCCGATCAGAGATACACACTGATAATGTCACAGAAACAGAGGCGAGACCCAGACTGAACATCCTGATGTAGATTTACTTTTCCTTTTTTCTTTAATCTAAAAATGGACCTAAAGTCAACATCATGAAGACAAATGTATGTCAGCAGCCTGGGGAGTGAATTCATAATGTGATAAATACAGTCTCATATTCAGTTTTGTGGATCAGAACATAAATATTTGGATCAGAACTGGACTCTGTCGGCCTTCGATCAGTGACGTTACAACAAAGCTTTAGCAGTCAAACCTTCAACTGGAATATATTTTTCTCCTGCACTTTCAGGAAAGCTTATAAAAAAAATAAAAGGATATTTTTGACATTTTCTGAACAAAGTTTTCTTCGAGGGCCAAACTGATCTCGGCGAGCTGTAAGAGTTGACTTTTGTAGTAGCTGAAGTTCTAGAGAGCGTTATAATATTCACTGTACAACGTCCTTGAATGAATCACGACTTCTTCCTCCGCTGCTTCGGTTCAGTCAGACAGCAGCTGCTGGTGGATGTTCAAGGACATTTCAGACATTTGTTTCCAGTCATCAATCATCTTGTGGTGAAAGGTCCCTTGTCTCTAAACCCGTCTGGTAAAATATGCGCTGAAGCTGAACACGTCGTCGGCCGGCTGCAGCAGGCGGGACACAGCTCAGCGTCTCCTGCCGGCTGCTTTTCAGCCTGAGGTGTAACAGCGTGGTGAAAAGCCTCTAAGCGGGCGAAGGATCGTCCTGAAAATGGTCGATGTAATGAGATGTGTAGACGGCGGGGAAAGCATTGTAGCTGCTGTTGTGTTTGCCCTTTTACCAGACTAATAGACACCGTCAGTGTGCCGGGGTTCCCAAAAGCCTCCAGCAACAACCGGAATGCAGAGTAGTCCATTAAAGCTTTACACCTGCACCTCCATCCGTCTCCCGCTGCTCCTTCCCGTCTTTTAATGTATTTTCCGTCTCCCCCGTATCATTTGTTTGAATCCCTCTCTCCCTCTCTGCCTCTTCTCCCTCCTCATCTGTTCTTGTCTTTCTGCTCAGCTCTGTGTTTCCTTCTTCTTCTTCCAGCTGTGCTCTTTTCCGCCCGAGCCCCGAGCCGGCTGTGCTGACATTATTTGCAGTACAGCTGGAGACGGCACACACTGAATACGGATACATGGGAGCATGTTCATGCTAATGCACGACACCAGTACACACACACACACACACACACACACACACATTACACACACATCAGACAGGTTTTATTAATGCTACTGTGCCAGATTAGTAGCTGTTTGCCTTCTGTCTGTTTGGACTGATAAGAGTGCACAGAGAGAAAACTATCTGTGGGTGTCTGTGTGTATTCAGTACATATGTGTGCATGTGTGTGTGTGTGTGTGTGTGTGTGTGTGTGTGTGTTAGATTGTGATGACTGTGTGTTTGTGAATGGAGCACTGAGAATATACGCTTCCTCCGTCTGTTTATTGAGACTCCTTCATAAGGTTTCTGTGTGTTTTGTCGACTTTATAGATCCAGAATGTGTGTGTGTGTCTTCTGCTGTGTGTGTGTGTGTGTGTGTGTGTGTGTGTGTGTGTCGGAGGGCAGCGTTAGGGATTTAACCAGGAGGAGGAGGAGATAGATGGCCGCCCGGTGATAGAGGCGGTTGCCGGGTGACAGTTGGGGGTGACTTAGCGACCCGCTGCCAAATTACTTTCTAGGAAGACGAGCGGAGCTTAAGATAGCTTCATACTTATCTGTTATAACTCATGGGAGGGAGGGAGGGAGGGAGGGAGAGGAGGGAGGGCAACCTGGGAACTGGGAGGGGAAGGGTGAGAGACATGTGGGGATATGGAGGCGAGAGGACAGGAAGGGAAGATGGAGAGCGGGGAAGAAAGGGAGGTAGGGAAAGGAGATGGAGAAGGAGGAGAGACAACAGATGGGTGAGAGAACAGGGGAGGACAGAAGTGGCTGAGAAAGAAGATGAAGTTAGGAGGAACATGGAGATTCAGCTATTAGTCATATCCAGACAAAATCATGCTCCCTTTATTCACAGAGCCCGGACCGGCTCAGTCTCCAGCTGTGACTCTGAGCTGGAGGCAGTAAGACGGAGGCTGGTTCAGGCAGGTGAAGCTGTCACAGTGATGTAGTGAGTAATACAGTCTGCAGCCAGGGAGGGAAACCTCATTACACATCTTCTGAAGAACAAGTTATTACTTTTCCTGTGATAATTGATCATGTTTCTGGGAAACGAGTACACAAACCTGGGTTGTTCTGAATTTTACTACCAGTTCAAGTCAGATAAATCTCGCTGGAAATGTTTATTGCAGCAGCAGAACGTAGTTAGAGTTCTGCATCCCGCCTCCGTCCTCATCACGCCCTGCAGGTGTTTACAAAGAGACGCCAGGGAGAGACGAGCACACATGTTGGACCCCCGAGCTGCTGCTGCTGCCTGCAGGCGGGTGGAGGCTGAAAGAACAGGCAGCAGAGAGACAGAGAGGACATCTTTAAGCTTATTATCTGAGCGGTGACTTCAGAACCTCCAGAACAATCCACCAACGTCACAACGAAGACGGGGATTTGCTGTTGTCATCCTTCTTTAATTAAAAATTAAAACATTTGGAAGATTCTGCACAAAAAGCCGTGATTACGTTGATGATGCGTGACTCTTTCTCCCAGAATAACATGCTGCACCTTTGGTTCAGGTGGAGGAGAGATCAGGTGATGGCTCGTGAGGGTCGCGGTCAATACACTCATGAACACACACACACACACACACACACAAACACACACACTGTTACCAGCAGTTCACACACTAAACCATCCGTGCGTTGTCTTCGTATACACACACTCATCAATCTCTCCTGCACACACACACACACACACACGCGTAAACACACCTTGACATTGACACTGATGAATGACAAAAGCAAACACACACTCACTATCTGTCCTACACACACACACACACACTCTGACAGACGCAGACAGATGGCAGCTCTTTGGATCGAACGCGGCGACAGCGGCGCCACTTTACGCGTCGTCTCCATGGCGAGGAGGGGCGTTGCCCCGGGAAACCTCTTCTTTTTTTTTTCTTTGTGGCTGAAACCCGAGATTGAGTTTCCTCTTCTCAGAGATGACAGATAACAAGACCCTGGCAATCAAACCCCGACAGGATCAAACGCCGGACAATCAGTCAGCGCTGACAGCCGACTGCAGGCCGACAGACTGAGGACAGACGATCGCTGCGAGGAGACAAGGACACGGAGATGGCAGAGGAGATAGGAGACAAGGTGAAGGAAGTGCTGTAGGCGACGCTGAACAGATGGGACTGAAACCGACTTCATTAAACTGGATGGATGTTTGAGAATATGATTTAAATTTAATCTCATCGCTAAATCTGCTCCTCCGTTCTGTCACTTGATCTCATTCTCGTCATGTTTGTTTCCTCATATTTTAGATTGTCTGTTGTTTGATCCTATAAATCAAGTTAAAACCTGCAACCAAGTCCAAACAGTCTGTAACCCTTCTTGCTATATTGGATCAGAACAGGGCCGGAGTGTTCTGACTGATCTCTGAGGCCCCTGATCCTGCGTATTAAATGCTCAGTCAACAAAATATATATGTCATATCCACGATGAACCAGTGAAAGCTTCTAAATGTCTGATCTGGTCGAAACACAAAACAATAACTCACCTGCTGCCGACTGTAGCTACTGTTAGCTAGTTAGCCCAGTTAGCCATGCAGCTAGCAGTCCAAGCTAAGAGCTCAGAGTGAAGGAGGTACCGGGGCTGGAGCTAGCTGGTTAGCATGCTAAAAGACAAGAAAGATCTTTGCTATCATCACACAGCCCGAATCAGCCCGAGCGTATGTGTGACGCTCTTTATAGCTGCTGACTAAAAATATGTTTATTGATGTTCGGCCAATCAGCTTCCTGGAAACCTGAGCTGATCAGGAATCAGCCTCGGAGTCCTTTCAGATGTCAGAGAGCTACAGACTCTCGTTATACTCAGCTGACTCGAACACTGCCGACATTTTGGAGCTTTGCTATTCTTCTCCAGTTAAAGCAGTCATGACTTACACCGCCATTTTTATTTTTTTGTATTTTAAAGATTGATGTTGAGTTGATCGTTGCTCATGAATGTGAAAAGCAGCCTCAGTTTTCTATCTATTATCCAGTGATATTTTCCTTCACTTCACAACTCCAGAAGACTCAAATACTCACATTTTACAAACTGCTTTTTATCTGTGAAACAAGCAAAACTCCTTAAAACTAACATACATTTCTATATCACGGATGCTCACCAGGCGCCCGTCAGAGGCTGCGACGGTGGCAAATGTTGTCATGATGTTATGTAACAAGTTAACTGTGGATTTATTTTCCTCTAAACGTGAGATCAATACGCTCGCTTGTAACATCCTCAGTGTCGGGGGAAATCAGACGTTACGTTAAAATCATTCTGCTATTTCAATCAAGAGAGACTCGTAGTGTTTTCAGTGAGTATGAAGATTTATCGCCACGTTTACGAAGAAATTTATAAAGACTCCAACGTGATGAAGTAATATTCAGGGAGGTGAACAGGAAGTCTAGACGCTGGTGGTGCTGATGGAGGAGTTGAATTCCTGCTGAGCTCGAGGCAGAGGAGGGTTTGCATGAATCCGGTTGGTTAAATGTAGAAAGGTACACAAAGAAACGCTGGTGCTGGTTCATTCCATCGGTTTCACAGAGGTTAAACAAAGTACATTTCTGTCAAATAAACCAAAAGACTCTGACAGAAAAGGTACAGCAGCTTCCTGTGGAGCTGCAGATGTGTCGCTGCGATGCCGGCAGAACACGACCGGTCCGCCCACGTCTACAATCTCTCCCATGCATCCCTGTGAGAGCTCGACTCTGAGGCTGTGGGCGTCTTCTTTGTGTGCGTTTCATGTGTTTGTCACTTGAATGAAGACGTGTTGAAGCCGTTGACAGTTTGGGAGACTGACAGAAGTCAAGAAGGCTGCAGGAGAAGGTGGAGAAAGTCGAGACATCTCTGCAGAAAGTGAGACTGACGTGAGGAGGGAAACAACAGCTCTGCTTCAGATGAGAAAGATTAGATTAGTTTAGGCTTATTTGTTATCTTACAAAGAGTTCTTTAAAGTTCTTTTCGTCCCGGCGACCGGCCTGAGTCTCTAGGGTCTCAGCACATAGTCCGGGGCATCTAACCTCCGCTAGCTTAGCTGGATTTCTATTGTGAAGCTAAAAACAGACTTCAACTCTCCTCCATCAGCTTCCGGGTCGGGGAAGTCCCGACGCGACGATTACCGAGTGCGGTTAGAAATGCTCAATTCCGTTCTTTTCCCTGTCCGCTCTCGATAATAACTGTTATAAACTGGCAGGTAAGACACATATGAACTTTGATTGCTTTTCCATGGAGTCATAATCACACATTTTCATCCATGAGCCGCGGAACTCTACTGCACTCGGTAATCGACTCGTCGGGACTTCCCGTCAACAGGAAGCTGCTGCAGAAGAGTGGTAAATTTAGTCAGCTTTTCAGTAGAAATCCAGCTAAGCTAGCGGAGGTTAGATGCCCCGGACTATGTGCTGAGACCCTATTTGTACTGTTGCTGACGTTTGGTGCTGTTCTGAGCATTATTTGTGGCTTTTTGGTGGCGGTTTATATTTGGATCCATTTACTGCAGTGTATTGTTGTCGTGCGGTCGTTTCTGAGGTTGATAAAACTCCGTAAATTAGCGGTCTGCTAACTTGATCTCTCGAGAGGGAGTCTAACACAGTTTCACGGTGATTTAGACCATGGATTAAACTTACACCGGAATATCCCTTTAAGCGACGCCTGCAGAGTCCAGCAGCTAAATCAAACGTATCTCTGACAACAAGAGGAAACATGGAGCAGCTCCAGGTCGTCCTGTTGGTGCACATTATTGTTTTTTATCTTCATTGTTTACTCGTCGTCCTTCATGAGTGTCCAACAACTTTATGACCTAATTAAATTGCCTCGATTCTTTTGACGTCTTAACACGCGAGCCTCACGAGTCTCATTAGCATTGTGTGACTCACGCTAATAAAATTTTAATGGCTGCGCCGCCGATCATAAAGAGAGTAAAACTGGCAGAACGCGTGCTCACACATGCAATTGCATTTTGGGTGATCAGCAGTTTATTAACGACTTCTGTTTGGTTAATGAGAAAATGGAGGGAGGGGGTTTAATTGGCCGATGAGTGAGTGAGTGACCCACATACCTGGATTTTTATTTCGTAGACCGCCGCGCTGCTGGAGAGCTGAAACACTGCTGTCGCTGCCTCGCTGTGCTTCTTCCTTTCTTACTTTTTTAAGGTTCAACATTCATCAAACTCGACACAACAATCACAAACTCTTCTGTGATTTGAAGTAAAATAATTACAGAAAACTGCAGCTTTCTTTTTGCTTTTGTACCACAGCAGCAGCCAAACCGTCTGTCAGATGGTTTTTTGATTTGTCTTGAATTTTCAGCAGACGCAGAATAGAAAACTTAACCACCTTCCACAGCAGGATCGTTACTTTCACTCTCTGTCTGTTAAAAACTCAAACCGGGCCGCTCCGGCACCAGCACCGGCTCTGCTGCCTTTGTTCTGGGCCCTCGGTGCTCGCGGTGTCACAGCAGGACACGCGTACTGTACGTGTTCGCTCCCTCAAAGCGTGTTTATTGCAGGAGTGTCAGCTTCTCTGTAATTACAAGTGACACTTGACAGCTTCTTGTGTAACATAGCCAGAGAGGATTTTTGCTGAATTCACTCCTGAGATTGAAATAGTATCTTTTTCTTCTTCTCCGTCTGAACAGAACAGAACTGAACAGAACAGCAGCCCGACAGTTTTGTTGGCAGGTTTTCTTCTCTTGTTCCTTTTGAAGGTTTCAGTCGTGATGTTAAAATGTTTTCTTATAAAGTTTCAGGTACATGTTAATAAAACATATACTGAAACTTTTTATTTAGTTTGAAAACAGTCTCACAAAGAAACCCTCGAACCTGTTAGTCTGTATCCAAATCTGGACCATCAGAATCAGAATCAGAATCAGAGTTGATTTTACATACGAGGACGTCGCAACAAACGATACTAAAAGCATTCATCTCACGTCATGATGGGTCTTGTTCTCACGGAGAGAGGTTTTGGTTCTGATGAGTGAAGGGTCTCAAATAAGTCCGGGTCCTTGAGGCGGGCCGGTTCTGGAGGGCTTGGCAGATTGCAGCCATGTTATATACCACGCCACATCGTATTGGTCATGATAAAACCTGCATAACGTTTAAAAAAGAAAAATTATGATAATCTAATGACATCATACCTTTATGCACAGCAAGAGTGGAAGATTTAGCTTCAGCAGATGTCCAGTAAACCTCTGCAAGACGTATGAAGAGCGAGAAGACTGTAACAACAGAACAGGTCAGTACATCAAGCTTATTCAGCACCGCAGCACAGAGCAGAACCTGGTGACCCAAAACTCCCACGAGGAGAGATCAGCAGTCACACAGCTACAATAACTCAGCCCATTAAGTTTGGATCAGTGTGTTTGCAGCACGCTTGATTTGAATCCCAGTCCGTCGTCAGAATAACGAAGAATAATGAAAGCGTCTCTATTGCAAAGCGTATTAAAGTTTCTCGTTAGGAGGCGACCTCTAGTGGCTGTAGTTGTTATTACCACCGCACAGGAGGACGTGAAGAGAAGAAGAATAAACCCAGACAGGACGGAGGATCGACTGAGAAAACAGTCAGGAAAAACTCAAGAAAATGATTTGAGGGAGAGATTTTTAATGCTTCGATCGTGAACGTTATTTATACACGTTAGCATTTTCTAATTATCATAATTCTGCTCATTCACAACTATAACTGAAGTCGTGATAATCTTTCTTCTGTCCTACACAATGTTTAAATCTCCTGCTTCTATACGTTCATCTCTTATTCAGCACAGACCGACTATAGCTCATCTGTTCTCCTCGTGTAGCTCGCAGCCGCGCTATAGCTACTGCTAATCTCTTAGTCTGCGGCATTAGCACATGCTAAAGCTAATCCCCTTTTTTTGTGTCGCACCAGGTCGTACCAACTCTAATCCACTGTTGTGTAGCCATGCTAACGCTAATCCAGCTGGCTGTCAGCGAGGCGATCACCTGCAGGGAGACGAGACGCTTCACCTCCTGAAGTCTGACTTCACCTTTTTTACATCGACATTTGACTTGTGCTTTAGGACGAAGCCACAATCAGGAAGTAGAGTTTTATTTCTCTGACTCGCTGCTCTGCTTTGACTTTTTAAATGTTTTCGCTCACCTCTGACAGCAGCAACAAAGAAACGCATGTAGTTTGCCTTTTAACTCAGCTGGCAGATGTAGTTTTATTTTCCTAAAAAGCTCATTAATCCCTGAGAAGGCAATGTGACTGAAATAAAATGAAATGAAACACACACATCTTATATTTAGACCCTGTTTTCCGTCGACATGTGGGGTTTGTTGACTTTCAGTGAAGGAAAATCGAACATCACAAGAAAAAAGGTTATCAGATGTGACGTGTTGCTCTCCTCTGGTTGCCGCTCACGCTGGGAGAAAACCACTCACAGGAACTTCAGTGACACTTTTTTTGGACTTGCATCTTCAAATTAGATCTGCTGGAAGTTTCCAGATCTCCTGTTTGTTTGATTCTCCGGCGAGACAGCTTCCCGCCGCTGCTAAAAACCTCCTGCTTTCGAGCGTCTGAACAACACAGCTTGAAGTTTCCCCCAGCGAGTCGTCTCCTCCTTCCTCCTCCGCCCACTCGCCTCCAGTCACTCCTTCCCCGTTATTAATGTTCCTTCTCTGCCTATTTTTCATCAGCGTTGTTATTTCTCTGCCGTTGTCCATCATGTCGTGTTTTAAATCATTTTGATTTTCTTGTCTAATTCAGTTGTAACGTATCATCAGGACTTTGTTGTGTTTGGCGCTCGGTCATTACAGCTCGGCCTTTTCTTTCTGTCATTTATCGCAGCAGCACAAATTGTGTTCATGCTGTGTCCATTGTTGTGCCGGCATTTTATCACCTTGTTTAATTACCTTACTTGTATCTTTTGTAGGCCGTGCAAACTAAATTACCAAAGTAAACAGAAGTGCTTCCCTGCAGGCCTGAAGCCACCTCCGCCTAGTTAATACGTTTAGAAAATGGGTTTTCAAGTTAAAAAATGTTTGAGAGGAAAAACAAAATGTATACTCGCCACAATGCACAGAACGTGATGTAACAATTCCTCCGAAAGGCGAGCGATCACCTACGCTACGCTACGCCCACGCCGCTCTGACATCAAACTCTGAGAAAACATTCCTCCTTCAGGCGCCACGTTGGCACGATGTCATACGTTTATCATCAGCATGTGATGTTCCAGGAATTCTTCTGTGAAGAAATGTTCTCATTTATTTCATTTTTTTTTTTTGGGTGCACCCGCGTTCCCTCAACCTTCCTCGTCAGCTTCGCTTAGCGGTTTTCTTGCATTTTCCCAGAATGCCTCAGGAGAAACCCAAGAGAGCAAACATGAAGAATCCGCTGCAGGTCGCGGCGTGCGTGTGGGCGGACGGACTGATGAGGAACGTCGAAAGTAAGAGGAGGTTTTTTTCTAGCTGAGAAAAGCAAAAGTCGTGCAACTTTGCTCAAAACATTTCCGTCTGTTGAGGCGTCAGAAACCTTCATCCCTCCGTCTTCTCTCGTGGAGTAAATGTTAAAGACACGACTCCTTCTACTTCTGAAGGAACAGGAGCAGTTAAACCTGTAGGTTCTAGTCTAAGTGACGGGTATCGATTCATGTTTACCTGCTGAACCGGCGAGGCAGGTGAGGAGAATGTGACTGAAAGCAAACTGTCCACTGCAGCTGAGGAGACGCTTGAATCCAGCACCCAACTGCCAGGATTCCCCAGGGAGCCTGCGCTCACTTTAAGGCGTTTAAATCAAACAGTTTGATCGAATCCATCCTGAACGTGTAATCTGACATTTACCTTTTCAGCCATTCAGAGGACGCCGTTTCAATTTTCTGCACTTAAACTCCAGCTGCAGGTGAAAACTTGATTTGAGTCATTTTCCACTTCCACGTATTTATGTTCTTCATTTCTGCACTCTGAAAAAAGAAATAATGAAGCGACAACTCAAAGAAATATCTCACTTAGTAAACTACAACTCTCCCATTACATGCATTAAAGGAGACACTGACACCTAAACTCTTTTTATCCACACAATGCAACCGAAACGCACCAATCTGCAACAAAAACGCCCAACTGACGACTGTTTTCAGCTCACGGTCACGATCACACGAGCTGAAGTTAACAGCGCACCTCACAGCTGGAAACAGGACACGTCTGACACATTCCAGCAGCTGGTTGATTATAAAACATTTACCTCTTTTACCTCTGACGTGGAAATCATTCCTGACTGAACAGGATAAACTGTGCGTCTCCCACGAAATTATCAAAAACGTTCAGTTTTGTCGATTCTGCACCAGGAAGTTCCTGAAGTTTAGTGACTTTTATTGTGAAACGTACCTTTTGAAATATTAGACGACGCCTCCTGGTGGTCTGGATGACTTTCTTCTCACTGTGACGTCCTGATGTGGCCTGTTCTGCACTCACATTAACCTCTAACTTACATTTACATCACATTTATACTGTTATAATGTTTCTATCATGTGCAAACGCTCATTAATTGATGTGTGAACTTATCCTGGTATGATGGTTTTGATTTAGTGGCGTAGATTCATTGGTCCAGGTGTGTTTGATGGGATTTTGTCCTGCTGTGTCCTGATTGGCCCACAGCCCTACTTAAGCCGCTACCACTGTTTTGTTAGATAACCTGACTGACGTCTAAGTACCGAAACGTCGTCGTCAATAATCTGCACGTGACGTGGACGGTGAACTTTTTGCATCATGAAATGTACCAAAACTTCTCCTGTCTTGAGTTTCCCTTCACACTTTGTGCTCGAGGAAGTTTAACAAAGGAAAAAGAGGCAGAACAGCATGAATGGAGGGTGGAGAGGAGGAGAGAGAGAGAGAGAGAGAGACGGGGGAGGAGAGGAAGTGACAGGCGGGACAGACGACAGACGGAAAGAAGCTTTAGGAATACTAATGAATTAATGCTGCAACATGTTGACATTTCTTTCTTTCTCCTCTCCATCCCTTCACTCCCTCCTCCTCCCTCTTCCTCTTCCTCTTCCTCTTCCTCTGCAGGTAGGAGGGTGCCCTTGTTAGCTTGTCATCCTGTTGTAACCCCCGAGGCCGGTGATGTGACCGGAATGTAAATTCACCACAAACAGGACCGATTCTACCTGAGATCTCCCTGCGTCCCCGACGAACTCAGGTAGGTCGTCTGGAACCGGAGTTTCTGCAGCATCACGTTAATGTTGAGAGCTTCTGTTTCTTCATGTTGCAGGTTTATGTTTCTTAAGGTTCAATTGTCACTTTTATCTCATGGTGGAGTCGTGCTTGTACTCCGGTTATGTTTAGAAAACGTCCTAAACTCACCTGGAGACGCACAATCCCTCGTCAGAAGTGTTCTGTGGCTTCACGCTCTCTGTTTTCTCTACCTGGTGACCTCTGACACATTACACACATTCTTGTATCTAATGAGTTTGTAATCATGTAGTGAATTACACCGAAGGAGGAATTAAAAGAGAATCAGGCTTCTGGAGCGCTTTCAGCCCACACACTTCTGTAAATAGCGAGTCTGACATCAGTTTGCATAACTGGTTAATGGCAAAAGTACAAAGTGAGATTCCAGCGTGAGTTCGAGTCCGAGCTTCACGTCTCTGCTCGTCCTACGCCGGCTCGTTACGTCGGTGTTGTGCAGCGATGGGTCTCAGAGATGCTCTGCTATAAAAAGTGTCGTGCAGATTAACATAATTTATTCATTCATTCCCTCATTAAGCCCATAAACGTTTGTGTGGTGTTTATGGAAAATGAATTGCTTCCAGTGGACTTTTTAATGGTCACTATAGAATCGTAAAGTCGCTGCTGCCACCGGTGATTTTCCAAAGTAGCCCGTCTAACGAGGACATCGTCTGTCCGTCGGTCTGTCCGTCTTCTTCATGAGTTTTGTCGTCATTTATTTTGTACTGATGAAGACGGAGAGGAGCGTTTCTCTGTCGTCGTGCCAGCATCAGTTTTGAAGCAGCGGCTCCAGGTCGTTAAATATTTGCGGGTGGAAAATCACAAACTATTTTATTACAATTAAAACATGATATAATAAAGCGGGCCAGCTGTTTGGCCGGCGGCCGGCACTTCTGGAGAGCTCTGGGAAACGAGGAGGGAGTTTTTTTTATTTTGTCTCCACAATAAATGTAGTTATAAACTCGTTAATGGCGCCGCACACTCGCAGCTCCGCCACACGAGTGTTGTTCTGCCTGATTAGATCTCGGCTCAGAAGTGGGAACACGAGCCAGCGTGATTGACATTTTCATCACAGCCATTTTCTCCCAAACAACTTATTTGTTATTTTCACACACACTTGGGGATTGATTTGAGGTTCGGTGTCATTCTGAAGGACGCTCGACTGTGTGCTGCTCTTCAACCATTAACCCTGCAATTAAGGGCGGAGCTATCATCCCATCCTGAGCCGCCGCCGCCGCCGCCACTCTCACGCTCTCTAATTGTGTTTATTTATTCTCTTATGTTTGCATGTCTCAGACCTGAGCTGTGTAGAGCTGCTGGGGTGTGCAGGAGTTTGTGTTTGTGAGGGCCTCGACGGTCAGCTGCAGCCACGCTCGCCACCTAGCTTTAGTTTTCTTGGCGCCTCCTGCACTAGTCGGCTCTTTATCGGTGGCTTTCTTTGCTGATTGTACGTGTAAAAGTGTAAGAAACCTCTCAGATTGAATCGGTGCATCCTCGCCAGCAACATCTAACGAGGGTTTTTAATCTGAGGAGAAGTATTTCCACTCTGGGCCCTGAAACAATGTCATCTTCTGATATGTTCTCACCTGCAGCTGCATCATCTCCCACTTGTTTAATTAAGAGCGCTCGTTGTGTTGCTGTGCAGACGGTGAGCTGGACGAGATGTCGTGCAGCATCCTGACCTTCAGCGCTCTGTGTGCTCCGTCCTGTTCAGCCGTGATAGACTCGCTGCTGTGTCTATTTCTGGGTTACATTTTTCTTTGTGGGTGTTTGCCTCCGTGTGTGTGTGTGTGTGTGTGTGTGTGTCGGTGTGAGTCAGCACACTTTGAGGTTTCTTTTAAGTCAGCCTACATAGACACACACAGACAGTAACTGTGTGTGTGTGTGTGTGTTCTCCTGAGTAGATGTGAAGGACGGGACACACCTTCTGCTGACTCATGCACAGCTGATGGTGCTGCGCTTCCCTCCTGCTGTGTGTGTGTGTGTGTTTGTGTGTGTGTGATTTAAAGCTTCTGAACTCAACAGTCAGAACCTGATTCTGTATATAAGTGCAGTTTTAACATCACGTGTTGGTGTACGGCCCTAAAACAAGTCTCCACAGCCGTCCATGCAAACTGGATACAAAGATTTGTGAAGTCTTTAATTCAACAAAACTCTTCTTTTATTCCCAAACTCTGTGTAGCCATTTAACAGACTTTGCACGTCCCGTTTAAAGCCTCCCAGTCGAGTCTTTCTAGCAAACTTTATCCAGAGTGACTCACAATGGCTGCAACAGTATAAGCTGCAATAAGCCGCGATTCCTGCATCCGCCACAGTGCGAGTGTCCAAGACGAAGCGCTGTAAGAGGATTGGAGGGGTCAGAGCTGCGGCGCGGCGGACAAAAGATGGAATACATATTCCACGTTTCCATAAAAAAGCATGTTGGGGTGTGAAATGAGAGCTGAAAGAGGAGATCCGCGGTGGAAACACCCGGCACAGTTTGGTGTTTAAAAGTGGCTCAGGTGGTAAAATCAGCAGGGACAGAACAGTGAGGGGACACACACGCTTAATGCATTTTATTTTAAGGATGAACAATGTTTCAGTGTTATTGTTCTGCACTTTTATCATCATGAAAGGCTTCGTTACAAAATAAGTGATGTGGGAAGTTATCAGGCAGAAGTGAAGGATCGTTTGTTTATGAATCCATACGATGCTTCTTACATCCCTCATACTTTATGAAAGGGTGATGCTGCACACACACACACACTGTCCATACTCAGTGATCCAGAGGGAGCGGCGCCGTTGACCCGTGTCCCTCTCAGTGTCCCGCCGGGCCGAGACTCCTCCCACTTCATCATGTGATTAACATGCAGGACCAGAGACGAGAACGCTCGACGGTCATGACGACACCTCAGCATGATGGTCGAGCTCGTCCTCCTCTACAGATCTCTGCTCCACACACTGTCTCATCTGTCTCCTTCTGCAGCCTGTGCAAACACACACACACACATGCACACACACACACACACACACACACACACACACACACACACCGCCTCTCCATGTATAGTTATGCAGGAACACACACATGCACAGGCGAGCCATGAAAATCTAATTGTGTGACATTTCTTCTGCAGCGGGGTGGAGCTGGTTCAGTGTGTGTGTGTGTGTGTGTGTGTGTGTGTGTGTGTGTGTGTGTGTGTGTTCCCTCTCTGTAATCTCCATCTGATTAGTGCAGAGCAGGGACGATGAAGGAGCCAATCACAGGCTGAGTGTGTGTGAGGAGACGGTGACGGCCTCCCCTCACACAGATTCAGTCACTGGATGTTCTGGATCCAGCGCTCCGTCTCAGTGGGAGCGAACCTCTGCTCGTGCTGCACGCTAATCACCACTCGCTATTAATACCACGCAGAATGGCGAGCTGATGATCTGTCCACCATCTTGGCAGGAAGTGGTGGAATATAAACGAGTGTGTTTGTGTGTCGTGCCACCTTTATTTTACAACGACTTCATTTCATCCTGTTGTGTTTTTGCAGGTGACGGTTGGATAAGTTAAAATTATATTCACCAATAATAAGTCCAGAGTGAACCCTCTTCACAAACAAATCAATAAAGGATCTCTGAAAAAGATCGTTAACTCAACATCTCCAGGACCAGTCAGCTGTTGGTCTTCCTGCTTCCTGGTTTCGAGCCTTCTTAGCGACACTAAGACAAAATAAAATGTAATTTCATGCGAGCGGGTCACACAGATCAGAACACCAGACATTATTCGATCTGTGTTTCGTCCTCGTGAGCAGCTTTGACTCGCTCGCTGTTCCCTGTAGACGACTGAACAACTCCTGGATGAACCTTGAATTTTGAGCACGTACAGAAATAGTTTTCAGTCGTGCTGGCAGCTCCGTCCCACGAGAACCTGCTGCAGACTAAAAAGAAAATAAATCCAAATCTGATTCTGGATTTAAAACAGGCGGAGAGCTGAAATTACAAGAACGATAAAACGTTGTCCTTCAGGCTCTTATCACAGGGTCTCCAGAGATCACACGGCGTTAGGAAACGGTCCAACGCCGTCCTCGTCCTCAGATTTAACATCTAAATTGATAATTCAAGCGGGGAGCTCTTGACATAAAAGACCTCTGTGGGGAGGCGGAAATCTGATCACACAGCTGATATATTGTTCCATCACCAGGAGACGTGGTGGTATTCCTCCGGGCTGCTCGCTCTCCAAGGAGCCAATCACACTGCACCGAACTCTAAAACCGTCTCTTTACTGTGATTCACTAACGCAGACGTTTATCACTGGGAGAACAGAATTCAGTCCGTGTAGTCTAATAGTAAAACAAGAAATGAGCGGCGTCCGACTTTCTCTACACGTCTGAAGTAAACAGCTGGAGCCCGTCAGGCGTTCTAGATGCAAATACTCGGAACATTCATCATCGGAACAAATGGACACAACAGAAATATCATGTATAAAGTTTGCCGAATTTACTAGAGGACCTGAATAGTTGTAAATGTTTTGTAGACAGTGATTCAGAAAATGTGTAAAGTCTCTTCTGAAGCCCCAACTCACAAAATCGTGCATTTTTCTAATGGAGTCTGGGAACTTTCATCACGGACGAGAAAGAAGTAGCCAATGTTCCTCCTCCTTCTCCTCCTTCTTTCATCTTCTTCTTCTTCTTCTCCTCCTCCTTCTTTTATCTTCTTCTTCTCCTCCTCCTTCTTTCATCTTCTTCTCCTCCTCCTCTGCACTCAGACCTGTCCACTTGTGTTCAGATCACCGGGGATGGATGCTGATGCCGGGTCTGAACCGGGCTCCCGGCTCTGTTTCATTCTCCCTGACCTTTAACTCTGGAGACTATAGATCCGGTGCTTCTGCTCTCTGCTCCTCTCCGGGAGGGTTTTATTGGATCGGATGAACAAATGTGCACAAGGTCCTAAAATTAACACTCACCAAAAGTCAGTTCACTTCGTCTCTCCTGGAGAAATCAATAAAGAGCCAGACTGCTCTCCTGCTGGGCCTGTGGGGTGATAACATTTAAATACCATGTGTCGGCTGCATTTATACTTCTTCTTTTTATTCTTTCTTCACCAACTCTGTAGTGATTCATAGGAAATCTTTGAACGGCGGTGTTGCTTTCCGTCTCATTCAAGAACCCTCTTTCCCACTTCAGCACTCCGACTCTCTCTCCGTCACACTTCCTCTTTCTTTACTTCTCACTCTTTCTCCTCCCTCTGTTTTAACTTTCTGCAGGCTTCTGTCTTTCAAGTTATTGTGTGATTGCTTCCCTTTATCGTCGCCTGCTCCCCATCTCTCCCTCCTCCTCTCCCGCCACGAGATGATAATATTAATATCAGTAGAGAGTCCCACGATCAAAGAGCCTATGATGAATAATAATTATGAGACAATTACTGCTCGGAGAGATATGAGAGCTGTACACACACACACACACACACACACACACACACACAGCCTGCTTCTTATGCTTTTTAGTGTTGCAAACTAAAGTAGCTCCTATATGACACATACATATAGACGCCCTGTAGGTAATCTTACCTGTACCTCCTCACTGTGTCGGTGAGGATGGTCCAGTGGGTCACACTCAGGACTTTTTTCTGCAGATACTGGGGTTCTGGTCCGGTGTTGAATCAGGTGTCGTTATTAATTTGTTTCTAAGTTGTGTTATTATCACACTGCCTCACTGCCTTACCCACAATTCCACTGGTTGCATGTACGTCATGTTTCCATGTGTAACTCTAAAACATACAATATATATTACCTCTTCATTCCCTTTCTGTGTCTCTGTATCTCAGTCATCTCTATACACACACACACACACACACACACACACACACACACACACACCCTTGTTTGATCTGAGATGACTCACTGAATGCTCTCCTCTCTGATCACAACATGTCTCTCTTCAGTCACATCTGTGTGTGTGTGTGTGTGTGTGTGTGTGTGTGTGTGTGTGTGTGTGTCTTCAGCTTGTGAGTCAGTGTGTTCTCATCGCTGGAGGATCAACCAGGAATACACACACACACACACACACACACACAGACACACACAGGAAGCTCTCAGGTGCTTCCATGTTGTTGTCTCTCATCAGAGATCACAGAGCCTCAGAACTCTTCACTCCACTTCACACACACACTGACTCATGATGCCAATCAACGCTGGAATCAAACCTGCAGCCTGTGAGCTGCTCCATCCCCACTTTATTAAAACATATTAACCTGCTAACTCACCCAGCTGTGAATCTTTACTCATACCTTCTTCTTCTTCTTCTTCTTCTTCTTCTTCTTCTTCTTCTTCTTCTTCTTTTTCTTCTTCTTTCTCTACTGTCTGAAGTAAACAGCTGGGATCCCGTCAGGTTCTCACTTACACGTTCTAGATGCAAATACTCAGAACATTCATCACTGGAATAAATGGACACAATAACAATATCATGTATAACGTTTGCAGAATTTACAAGAAGACCTGAATAGTTGTAAATGTTTTGTAGACAGCGATTCAGAAAACTTGTAAAGTCTCTTCTGAAGCCCCAACACACAAAATCGTGCATTTTTCTTATGGAGTCTGGGAAATTTCTTCACGGACAAGAAAGATAGCTTACGTTCTCCTCCTCCTCCTTCTTCTTCTTCTTCTTCTTCTTCTTCTTCTTCTTCTTCTTCTTCTTCTTCTACTGTCTGAAGTAAACAGCTGGGATCCCGTCAGGTTCTCACTTCCACGTTCTAGGTGCAAATACTCAGAACATTCATCATTGGAACAAATGGACACAATAAAAATATCATGTATAACATTTGCAGAATTTACAAGAAGACCTGAATAGTTGTAAATGTTTGTAGACAGCGATTCAGAAAACTTTTAAAGTCTCTCCTGAAGCCCCAACTCACAAAATCGTGCATTTTTCTTATGGAGTCTGGGAAATTTCTTCACGGACAAGAAAGAAGTAGCTTACGTTCTCCTCCTCCTCCTTCTTCTTCTTCTTCTTCTTCTTCTTCTTCTTCTTCTTCTTCTTCTTCTTCTTCTTCTTCTTCTTCTTCCTCTACTGTCTGAAGTAAACAGCTGGGATCCCGTCAGGTTCTCACTTACATGTTCTAGATGCAAATACTCAGAACATTCATCACTGGAACAAATGGACACAACAGAAATATCATTTATAACGTTTGCGAATAGTTGTAATAGTTGTAAATATTCGTAGACAGCGATTCAGAAAACTTTTAAAGTCTCTTCTGAAGCCCCAACTCACAAAATCGTGCATTTTTCTCATGGAGTCTGGGAAATTTCTTCACGGACAGAAGTAGCCTACGTTCTCCTCCTCCTCTTCCTCCTTCTTCTTCTTCTTCCTTTTCTTCTTCTTCTGTGAACAGGGTGTTGTAGGCTGACAAGTTAAAGCTCTGACGGCAGCTGCAGCTCCTGCTGGTGAATACTTGGAGCTGCATGCACTTGGCGCCGGATGCATTTAGAAAGAAACTCCCTGATGTTGAAATGAAAGCTGGCCGTACTGTACGTGAGTCAGCGGCGTGGAGAGCAGAGGTCAGAGTCGTGGCTCCTGCAGATGATTCACGCTCGTCTCTCTGCCGTGCCCGTGATTCACCATCTGAAAGCATCGCATTCAATCTGCGCTGCTTTCGTTGATCTGCTGCCCTCAAGACTGAAGACGGGAAATACAAAACTGAACAATCTCTTCAGTCCGTTCATCTCCTCCCTCCTCTTCTCTTCTCTCCATCCTGTCCTCCATACCTCCACTCTTACCCTCTTTTTATATCGCGCCAAGCGGTCCAATATTCTTGAATTATACACCCAGCCTCCGTCACACACACACACACACACACACACAGATCCACAGTGGAATAAGAAGGTTGAGTTTCCTGCTCAGATCACTTACTTGCTTCTTATGCGTATAAGTGGATTTGCTCAATCCTGTGGAAAGCAGGAGCGATGGAGGTGGAGAGAGACAGAGAGACACCGTGAGGGAGCTCAGGGAGGACGGAGGGATTCAGGAAGCGAGAGAGAGAATGAATAAAGAGACGCTGCAGATGTTCGATGCTCCCTGAAGAAGGTGATGCACTTCCTGTGACCCTGACAACACACGTGTACACACACGCAGTCAGAGCCTGGGTCCAGTATTTGTAAAGGTGTTTTTGTCATTTTAGACCCGTTTCTGTTGACGTCAGCAGGGATGGTAGTTATTTTTCAGAGGAAAATGAAGTTTAAATTAGGTGAAGAGGGAGAATTATAACAGCCGAGGTAAAACAACAGAGAACAGACGACCACCAATCTTGTTTTACTCCGCCTCTTCGTTGCGCTGCGATCAGGATTTCTGGATCAAAGTGGGATTCGTATGGTTGTTTCCTGCTTTTAGACAGTAGGTGTGTTGCTAACACCAACATAAACACCACAGAGAAACACAGGGGGAGCTGAAAATGTCTCTATTTCTGTTTTGAGGTTGTCATTTGCTGTCAGTGACGCTGAACAATAAAGATTTGGGCTTTAAAATCAAAACAATGAGCTGAAAATCACTAAAACACTCCACAGACCCAACAGAAACTTCAGAGCCGGGGATAACTCTAACGCACCAACTTCCAGTAGCCGCCACGACCAATCAGAATCAAGCATTCTGTCTGGATGTGATGCGTCAGGAAAGTGTATCATCACGTGCACGTCGTGTAGGAACGATACAGACAACGTGGATTAGTGTTTTATTTCTGCGTGAGTTTAATTTGTTGTCATCAGCTGTTAATCTGCACTTGACTGTTTGTTTGCTCCTCTGTATGTATGTTTGATTGCATACCTCCCTCCTCCCCCCCGCCGTGTGTTTGCATGCGTGATTTCTGTGTGTATAATTATAGCAGCTGTAAATAGGTCACACTGTGAAGCGTTCGCTCTGCTGATACAAACGTCTCTGCCAGGAGGAACAATCGATCGCGGCTCTGCTGGAAGAACAATCGCTTTCTACCTGCATCGCTCCGTCTGCTCACGTCTCTCTCTCTGTATCGCTGTTGAGTCTTTCTAATCTCCTGACATCCTCTTCACTTCCGTCCTCTCCACCGCTCTGTTTGCATCTTTCGCTACAGATGATTTCAGTTTATTGATACGGTTAAATTGCAGCTTATATGATCGATGTCTGTAAATAAACAACAGACCTGAACACGAGCGTTCTGTCGGAGCGAGAGCATTCACCAGCGCAAACACGTTTCTCACTCCACTTTATCTTTAAAGACTTTATCTGTGCATAAAATGTGTTCTGTTCATGATTAAAAAAGCTTTCAAATCTATTGATGCTGTATTAATGTTAAATGTAAAGATCATCACGAGTTCCTACAGTCAAACAGGATGTTTTTAATGCTGTCGTTCTCCTGACAGACGGTCTAAACCCCACAGATATTCAGTGGGCGATGAAATAAAAACACCAAACTGTAGAAATCCTCACCAGAACTGGAGGAGCGTCTACGTGTTTCCTGCAGACGCTGGTGGAACAACGCACTCTCCAAGAAGACGTAGACCGGTGGAAAATATAGGTTACACAGAACCAAAGTGGATTTTCTTGCTGGGATGCTGGAACAGAGCCACAAAATTGGACCTTGGCTAACCAAGACAATGAGCTAATGGCCACCGCATTTAGTATTTAGTGATACAAAAAACATGCAAATTGATTTTGTCTTCATGGGAACTTTATCTCTGACTTCAGGATTATTTCAGGACTTCAGTGAATGATATTCTGATATTCAGACATTGATGCAGTCTTTCTAATCAAACAGCAGAGAGATTTCTACACACAGTCACACACACCGATGAAATAACAGCCTTCAGGAGTAATTTGGGGTTCAGTGCCTTGCCGACAGACGCTTTGCCCTGCAGCCAGCGACGGAATCGACCCTCTGATTAGCGGACGACCCGGTCCGCCTCCTGAGCCGCAGCTGCTCCCTCTTTCTAGCTCTTTATCTTTGCATGCGAGCCATTGCGTTCAACAAATTCATATTTTATGTCTCACCTTAAATTTTTGATATTTGTTTTCCGTGGCGAGCAGATCGGCTCTCTGTGCCGAGCAGCCTCGGGCTCACTGAAAGTCATAAATGTGTCTGGATGAGTTATGTGCAGTGTGGGAGAAAACTTCTACATATTAAACACGAGAAAAAAAAAAAGGACAAACTTCTTCTCCTCACTGGAGGGAGAAGTGAAAAGACGGAGAGCGGTTCTGAAGCTCGCTCCGAGTCTCGACCTCTGATGGAGGATTAACTCCTGTTTACTGGTTTTATCTCCGGCTGCGTCTGTACACACACATTTACCTCCAAACCTGGAGGAAAGATGCAGCTGTGCAGTTATTACACGGTGACATAATTCGGTTTGAATGAGGAACAATAATTAAAGGTCGAAAGTTTAAACTGTCACCAGAGTTGGTAAATTAATCCTCCATGTTTGCCCTCACAGACACAAATCCACAGGAGTCAGGGTGAAACACTTTATTCTACAGCACTCCTCTGCAATTAAACTTAATGACGGTGTGCAGCACTTTGCTTCCAATGAATCACCTTGTTATTATTATTTCTTTGAGCAGAATCCACTCGATAAAAAAGCATGTTAAGAGTTGTGATTATAACACTATATTCTATTCTATAAAAGTAGAAATCATCGCCTCCTCGCTGAGACTTTTCACGAGACTCCCACAGTCGTCCTCGTCCTCCTGAAGTGAAGCAACGCACAGCAGGAGGTCATGCATGCACGGATGAAAGCAACGCAGTGAAAACAACAACGATAAATTAAGCTAAAATCACGTGATGCTGTAAAATTAAGTCTGTCAGTCACCACAAGTGCATCATGGGAAGGTGTAGGCTCTCCGCGTGTCTCGGCTCTGCAGCGCTGGCGGCTGAGAGGCGACGCTGTACGCCTGCGTCGCCTGCAGCCAGCCTGATATAATCTAACTCACCGCGCTGCTTTAATGAAGCTGTCAAACATACTGTACATTATTTAATTATTCACAACCTTGAAGTAGGTTGGGTGTATATGGAGCTTTATATAGGCTGTGTGAGTAACAGGAGCCAGAGTCTCTAAAGTATTAATGAAGCTGTGATGCAGTTAAAGACTGAAATACGACACGGTCACAGGCGGCTCCGTCCAGCCGACACCGGGCTGATAACCAACCAAGCCACTGTGACTGTTATGTGCGCTGGTTCTGGTTCTGAGGAGCTCCATGTCCAGCTTTATCTGTTTTTTAGCTTCTTCTACGTCTTCTTCAAAATGAAGAAAAACCCAGAAGCATTTACAAACTGATTCTGGCGTCAGTCATCGTGCTAACAAAGCTTTTAGGTCGTCCTGTAATAAACTGCTGCTTTGTTTGACTGAGATATATTTTACAGGAAATGTAAAGTGAACAAGTAGATAGAGACTTTATTGATCAAGTGAAAGTCTAAACTACTACAAAGTTGTTGATATACTAGAGTGCAAAACTGAGGTAGTTTAACTGCACCAAGTATAAACACACAAAGTATACTCACAGGCAGGCAGCTAACGAGCTTTACTGAATAAAGTTGAAAACACAGGTTGGCAAACAGACAAAGGGAGGAAATAGAAAAGCAAATATGACACATGAGGACAGAACTTCAAAATAAAACAGGAAATGGCTGAAATGAGAAGTCAAACCACGACAATAACAGTAAAAAGATCACAAACAAAAGGTCGGTCGAAAATAAAAACAAAAAACACGTAGCAGGTGATTGGACCAACTGTCAATCACCAGGATAACTTCAACCAATCAGTAATCAGTAGAAGAGAATCCCTTATGATGTTCTTTTGCTACAGCAGCTACGCTAACGTCTTCAGGAGCCGCCATTGTTGTTGTCAGTCACATCTGAACCAGAGTTCTGCAGCACGATCACTTGATAAATGTAGTTTGTGTGAGACTGCAGCAGAACTGGAGACGTGCTGAGATGATTCACAGGATCAGGATCAGGATCAGGCCGTCTGCCTCTGGTTTTCTCTGCATATTTGTCTGGTGTTTGTAATGAAGACTGGATCTGCTTCTGATCCCGCGTCTGTTTGCTCCGGCTCCATTAAGGAAATATAAGATTCGACTCATTATCAGTATCAAAGCATCGAGACGAGGTTTGGAGACGCAGACTGTGACGGTAATGTTTCTGTTTGAGATATTTATTTAGCAAGAAACTAAGCTGAACCCAATCCACTTGGAAAGTAAAAAGGGATGAAGACTAAGCAGTGAAACACGTGTACGTCCTGGTGTGATCGGAGGTCCAGAGCTGTGCCGGCCGGTACAATCGTTGACCTGAGTTCGGGTTGAGCCGGAGACCGTGGGAGGGAGGGAAAACAAAATCTGTTTCCTGTCCTGGATGCGGTGTGATGAGAGCACAATGTCCTGTTCTCTCCAGCGCTCTGAGCTGCTGGCACAAACATGGTAAACACACTCCACGAACAACATTACTGCTCGACTAACTCATCAGCTACAGCCGATCGCCACATCCATCGTACGTCTGTCCGTGCTCTCCGTCCTGCTGGAGGGTTTGTCCTCATGTGAATCCACAGTCTGAGGACAGAGGACAGATTGTAAAGCCCACTGAAGCAATGTGATTGTGATTTAGACGCTCTATAAATACATTTTTAATTTGATTTGATCTTAATGTTTTCTTTGAATTTGATTGAGATATTAGATAAATGAGAGCAGTTGTGTTACGAGACGTCTCTTCCGACTTGGAGCAGAAACGTTGTCTTATGTTTACTCCAGTTTTAATGTAAAAGTATCTTGGATACAAAATAAATATACAAATCAATTAATCAATCCAAAATATGACTGTTATGTATCAGTGAGCTGATACAGTACGTACAAATCAGACTATTTGACGGGAAGTACGCCTCAACTTTACACGTGTCACTCGTCTTTGTTTGTGTCCTGTCTCTGGTGGTTCTGTTGGGCTGGTTGGTGGATGGTGCTGCCCAGATTTAAGGAGACAGTTTATTCTTTTGAGGATGGACGACAGGTTACGTGGTGTATGAACTAATCCTCAGGCATCGCGTCCTCTTTTTGTAATGCTGAGGCTGAACAAACTGTTGTTTTGTTGGTGCTGTGATGAATCCGGGCTTCGTCCAGCTGCTGTTCAGGTGAAGTAGTTGACTTCTTTTACGGGCCGGGCCTTTGGGCAGTTGTTAATCCAGTTTGTGTTGGTGTTCTGCCGTTTATATAAGTGTTGTTCTGGGACCTGCCTCCTCTTAGGTTTGTCTTTGTGAGAGGCTGTTTAGTTGCACAAATACATGATCGGTGTGGACGATAAAAATGTGTTTTATTAGCTGAGAGTTTCTGGAAAATATTCAAATATCATAAAATATATGTCATATTTTGTTACAATCCAACTAAGTGCAGGCACACAGATCTGATGCTACATCCTACACACCTTATTTAGCAGGTTAGCATCCATCTAAAGGAACATTCCCTCTTTTCTTGATAACGTCCTCATTTTCTTCCCTTGCTGTAAAACCTCTCAGATACAGTCTCACTGCTGCCTTCTCCGTTCTGCTCAATTAATCAGCGGCGTCACTAAATAGACTCTCTGCCATCAGTGGTCCCCAAATTGCTTCCGAGATGAACAGCTAAAAGCAACACTTTGAAAATTACTTTTAAAATTAACTACCAAAGTCAGCAGCTCCCAAATTGGCTGCAGAATGATCAATTAAAAGCAACAGAACTAAATAGCTCTGGAAATGAAAGCTGCGCAACAACGGCTGTGAGTTATAGTGAACAAATGAAAAGTTTATTTTCAGAGTGCCGTCGAGTAGATATATATATAAACAAACTCATTAACTTGAAGATGATCAGCTGACGAGTCTCAGTAACGTTTGTGGAGAGGTCGTGTTCGTCCGGCTCGGTCCAAATTTAACACGCCTCGTAATAAACGTACGTCTTTTGTAAATTTGTCTTCATGAAAAAAGCTTTTTGTTATGATCAAACAGACTTGAAACACTGGAGATAATGACCTCAATACACACACACACACACACACACACACACACACAAACACACACACACACACACACACACACACACACACAAACACACACACACACACACACACACACACACACACACACCTAGTTACCTGGCGTTGAAGTCAGCAGCTGTGCCCGGTCCGTGTGAAGGTAAACGAGCACTCTTAATTAGGGAGCAACTAGACAACTGGAGTGTGTGTGTGTGTGTGTGTGTGTGTGTGTGTGTGTGTGTGTGTGCGATGTGATCTGGCATCTCATCAGTAACGAGTTATTATCTTGAACGTGTTTAATGTCTGTGTTTTGAAGCAGAGGCAGTGGGAACATGCTAAGCATCCAGGAGAGCGACCATCTGCTCTACGTGTGTGTGTGAAGTGTGTGACGTGCTTCAAACCGAAAACGAATCACACACACACACACACACACACACACGGATAATTAGTGTACACAGGACTGACAGACTCGTCGGGGAGAGAGGGAACGTAACAGAGCTGATGATGAGAGAGACAAATGAAATCAATATTCAGAGCTGAGCAGTTTATTAATAACGGTAAACAATCTCCACCATCATCAGATGACCTTCGCTCAGTCGTCATTACTGCAGATGAATCTGAATATAAAGTAGTTTCCTTGTAAAGCTCCACTTTTATGTATCATGAGCTGTGAGAAGCATCGTTCCTCTTTTAGTCAAACTGAGAGAAAATCTGTTTTTTGTCCAGTTAGCTGACGAGTCACAGTGACAGTTGACAAAGGACAAAACTGTGGAATGACTCAACGAGACGTACAACTGAAAGGGCGTGAAGCGGCTTCACACTGGTCCGGTGTGAAGTGCTCAGTAATGCTTCTAACAGGATGGAATCAGTCTGACTCACCAGATGTGGACCGTCTGTGGAAGCCTGCCATTGGTCGACTGTTTCAGCCAGCATCCTCCTCTCCATCAGCTCACACAGACAGCAGTCTACATGAAGGTTACCGGAACATTAATCTGGTTACTAACAGCACAAACCTCAACTAAATCTTTCTTTTACCTCCTCTGACACTGTGGATGTGTCCTATCCAACATGATCGTGATCGGTTTGTTGTTTCTTTGTTTGTTAGCTTATCAGAAGCTCCTTTTCTTATATAGAAAATGTGGCACATTAGCAGCAAGGTAAAGGCTGCAATCTGCCGCCTTGTCTTTCTAAAACAGAGGTGTAATATTCCTTCTTTTCCAAAAAGCCGCCACTGGGGTCGGTGTAAACATGTGACTTGAAGTGAAACGTGAAGTTGGGCGTGAATAGTGACGTAAGAAGAAGATTTACCTCCGTGATTCCAGTGTCAGTCAGAATTGCTACGCGTTAAAGGAAGCGTGTAGCGGAGCACCTCGACTCCTCCGTTAGCTGCGTCAAGACAGCTAACAGGAAGCAGGTCGAATTTGCCTTCAAAATAAGAGCTTTCCATTGCACCCCATTGGAGTTTAGAACTGGGTTCTTAGCGGGGGGCTTTTAATTTGAAAGTAGCGACCGTTAGTAGCTTGTTGCTACAACAGCAACCGGACAACGAAGACAGCTACAGAGACCGAGGAGACGCTAGCATCTCCTGGATCTCAGCGGCTGTCCAGTTGTTCATCTTAATGTCCGTGGATGAAGTGATGGACTGACTGCTGTGATCAGCTGTTTCCTGGTTTTAAAACTCCCCGGCTGTGGGTCGCACAACAGTGCAGGTCATCGACACCTCCGCCCACGCCGGCACATTGACGCCTCGGATTTACATAGAAATGGATGTGGAAGAAAGTGTTCCCTCCGAGGCGGCAAATTGATGGACCAGATGGAATGAACAGCCATGTTTCTTTGGCAAAGCAATTCTTAAACTAAAAAATATGAATAGAGAATTAGTTTCGTTAGTGTCTGCAGAGGGCCCGGAGAAACAAAAGCTTTTCCTAAAATATTCAGAAGCCCGGTTGCATCACGGCGGCTCAGTAATGATCCTAACTACGCTTTACTGTGTTGCTTGTAACATTTCAGATGTAAATTCTACATTTAAATGTCTGTCAGATAGTCATCAGCAGTATCTCATATCTGATAAGAGAGTTGTTTCATATTTCACTCTTTTCCTGTTCTTGAAATTCCCTTCTTATAATAATAACAACAGATTTCCTGTCTAAGCCGCCTCGTCCATCCTGAAGTCTTTCGTCTTTGCTGCTGGCGTGTTTCCCCTCGCAGGCAGCGGAGTTCCTGCTGCTGGACGCTGATGTCGGAGAAACACGATCAGGCTGTTTTTTCTCTGCATCTCTTCCTCTGTTGAACATGTTCCTGCAGAAGAAAGAGCATCCGAGGATACTGTTTGTTCCCGGGACAAGTGAGTTCAGGGCTTTGATTGCAAAATGAGAGATTCAACATTTCAAAAAAGCCCAGAGGACGTGATGTTGTTTTAGGTTGACTGACGACAGTATGTTCCATATTTTCACACGTTGTGATATTAACATCTGCAGGTTTTCTTCTGTGACAAATTGGAAGATGAGGCTCTCATTTAGTTGTTTTTGTGTTTACAATAAAGCTCAGGTAACCAACAGCATCGTTTGTGTTCCCGCGGCTGATGCGACGTGTCGTTACGAGCGACAGTTGCTGCAAGAACAATAAGTGTGCTTCCAGCTGTGACAAGTGTCTGCAGATCGCTGTGTGAGGATAGCGAGATGATAAATGTCTAAGAGCAGTCGGAGCAGCGCCGGCACAGAGAATATAACACTGTCAGGATCCATTCAGCCGCCCCGGGTAGGACGGGAAAGAGATGCCTCGCGGTTACAACGGCAGTCTTCCCGAGATAAAAGAGAGGTTACAGAAATGTGACTTCTGCTGGCGGATTGTTGCAGCATTAAGTGGTCAGAAAAATGAGATGGAGCTGAGCGGGACAGAAAGACGAGACCTGGAAGACCAACGAGCTGCACACACATACACATTTCTGTCTCTGACATTTGAATCAAAGACTCAGGTAAACTCTGAAGCTGGAGTTTAAGACAACGCTGTTGTTTTTATGCGTCTGCAGCAGTGACAGCTGTGGACAGAGCCGGCGTGTTTTTGGGTCATCTGTCAGTCTCAACGTCATCTCGAGGGAATTTCTTCAAATATGCAACAAACATCCGCTTGGACTCTGTGATGTTTCTGCAAAAAACGTTCTGGTCTTTACTCAGAACCAGAAGGAACTGGCTGATACTGAAGTGGTGAAACTAATCGTAGGTTTCAAACTGTGCTCATCGTCGAGATCTCTGAGTCAAATGGACCAAAACCAGTCATCTGTGGTGATGGATGGATGAGGAAGAACAACATTTTGAGCCAGAGATTAAGGGAAAAAGCAAAGTTAGGCCTGCGACTAACAATTATTTGTATAATTGATGGTGTTTGTAACAGTGATGGCGTTCAAGAAAAATAGAAAACATTCTCAGTCAACCCTCAGATAGATTATCCGACAGATATTTGTCCTTTGTTTTAATGATCAGCCATCCTTTCATTTCCTGTAATGATATTGTTCTTCATCAGCACTAATTGTTTTCATCACAGATGGTGAATAATAATAACAGGGATACAGTTTGATTAAGACAAAAAGGTAGCATCCCAGCTGGAAACACAAGTCTGATTCGCTGTGAGCATCACATCACATCTCTGGTTCTGAGCAGCGGACACGTCGACACCGTCAGCGGACAAACACGTCTGAACTAAAAACCTGCCGACTCAGACGGACACCCTGCGGTGAACTCACAGCTCTGATTCCACCGAATACTTCACACAGGAAAGTTTGTCTTGAATGTCTCGTCCGTGTAAAGTCTGTCAGATATAATAAAGATGCTAATCAGGAGTTATGTCATCAAATGTTTTAGTCACTGTGGACAGAGTGTGATTTATTCATGAAGTGTAACATCATGATGTGTGAACCTGACGGCAGCTGGGTCGCTGCTCGGTTCTTGGTTAGTCAGAGTTGATGAGGAGGAGAACTTCACCAGGCAGCAGTGTGGGTCTGTGCAGTGGCGTGCACAGACTTTTTGAAGGGCAGGGGCGAAAAGAAGGGCACTTTAGCGTGTGTTTTGGCTCCCAAGAGGGCACTTTAGTGTGTGTTTTGGCTCCCAAGAGGGCACTTTAGCACGTGTTTTGGCTCCCAAGATGGCACTTTAGCGTGTGTTTTGGCTCCCAAGAGGGCACTTTAGTGTGTGTTTTGGCTCCCAAGAGGGCACTTTAGCACATGTTTTGGCTCCCAAGAGGGCACTTTAGTGTGTGTTTTGGCTCCCAAGAGGGCACTTTAGCATGTGTTTTGGCTCCCAAGATGGCACTTTAGCGTGTGTTTTGGCTCCCAAGAGGGCACTTTAGCGTGTGTTTTGACTCCCAAGAGGGCACTTTAGCGTCTGTTTTGGGTCCCAAGAGGGCACTTTAGCACGTGTTTTGGCTCCCAAGACTTTAGGGTGTGTTTTGGGTCCCAAGAGGGCACTTTAGCACGTGTTTTGGCTCCCAAGAGGGCACTTTAGCACATGTTTTGGCTCCCAAGAGGGAACATTAGCATGTTTTAACCAGCCAAGGGGCAGTTTAGTGTGTTTTGCCAACCAAGAGGGCACTTTGGCTTGCTTTTTTGGCTCCCAAAAGGGCACTTTAGCGCGCGTTTTTCAACAATTGGGCCACGAGGTGGGGCCCCCCCTGCCCCCCTCCCCCCTGTGCACATCACTGGTTCTGAGGGTCAGTAGGTTGGTTGGTCCACCTCTCTGACCCGAAAAGAAATATCTTCTGGACGGACTGCCATAAGTCTCATCTTCGCCTTCAGTGATGCCCTCTAATTTGTTGTCTTTTGAAATATCTCAACAACAGTTTAAAAATGCCGTCTTCAATACTTTGTTATACGACCAAACTGTTCCAAACTAATGTCAGTTCGTGCTAATTAGCCAATTTTAGCATTCCTACAAAAGTATACCTCCTTACATGAGCACTAAGCGTCAGACTTCATCCTCACAGAGACACGAGTTGTCTTTTGAAAACAGACGACACTGTTCTATCCATTCATGACGATCATGTTTCAGTCCAGATTGAAACATTTAAAATCCTGGAAACTGCAAAGTGTGTGTGTGTGAATGTCTCCACTTGTGAGTGTGTGTCCAAAGAGCTCTCTGCAGATGTAAAGTGATCGGCGTCATGAATATTTAACAATCATTAATACCATCAGATATTGGTGTGAGACGCCTGCTCAGGAAATCAATACAATCATGCAGAAGTGCTGAGTGTCGCTCTCTGCGATGCATTTTTAATGGACTTCAAACAACAGCCTCTGTCCGCCTGATGCACACTGCTACACAATAACACAGTAACACACCGCGAACAAATCCTGCACTTTTATCGCACCTTTACATGAATTATTTATTATTTATTTATTCCCCATTTTCCTTTTATGTGGAGCCAAATTTTATGACTTATATGAAAGATAAGATGCGATGAAAACGAAGCATGACATCACCAATCAATGATAGACGTCACGATGACATCACGTCCCAGCTGAGACCAGATGTTAACGTCAGGGAAACACTGGACTTAACACTGGTCACTTCACAGCACAACCTGACCAAAAGTCAACGTGTAACAGTGTAAGATTTTCACACAGCGTGTGTTAATTGTGGCAACAATATACTAATTTGTGGCCACGAAATAAGTATAATGTGCGCACAAAATCTTAATTTGTGGCCACGAAGTAGGTTTAACGTGGGCATGAAATACTAATTAATAATATTAATATAATTCCTGGACAGCTGGGTAAGCAAATCGAGCGCACCTTCTCTAGAAACTGCAATATCCTACGTGATGTCCTTAAAGTGAGCGTCTTTTCTTATTCTGTTCTAGTCAATATCTTGTTATCCCGCATTTAGGCAGTTATTTAATTAGGCCTATAATATAGCGAACTTTTAATCGCCTGTGATTTTATTGAAGGACAAATGTCCAGAGAACACTACAGACACTTTCAGTCGTTCAGTCAGAGCAACAACAACCTGCAAATCAATACAAACTAGATTCTGATCACTGATAGGCTATAGGTTCCCATGGCAACGCGATACATACTGTGAGCGTTACTGTAACTGCACGGCTATATTGTGGCCACATTTTTTTTTTTTTTTTACCATGTCATGTTGCTCCGTACATACATATCAGATTCAGTGTCCAATCTAACAATCACAGTGTCCAACGTCATCCAGAGTGCGCTGCAGCGAGGGACATTTGAATCTATTAATCCTTCTGTTAGAGAACATAATATGTGTTTAACCGGTGGATGTTTCTGTGTGTTTGTGATGTGATTTGGTTCTGAACTGTCAGAAAGGTGTCAGGTGTTGAGAACCGCAGGAACCGCTCGGTGTCACAGCGACCCGAGCGTCCGTCTGCCAGGAGCTGAATCAGCAGCTGTCACTCAGCTCCACACTGAGACCTGCACCAACCTGAGAAGCTGCTATTTTTTATTTATTTTATTTTTTTGCCTTATCGCTGCCCTGCAAGCAAAACCCTCCCTGATTAATTCCATTAGAGTCAAACCTCATTTAGTTCTGCACGGAGCGAGCTGTGTAACTCACCGTCTGCAGCCTGAGAAGAAGCTTTTCTTTAATTAATGTTATTTGTTATGTTCGGTGCTTTTCCGTGCCCACATACTAACTTAATTCATTCATTTATTTATTTGTTTATTTCTCTGATTATCACTTGGCAGCTCGGCGTTCAGCGTCCTCAGTTTACCTGTAATTTAGGTAAATGTTTGAATGTATTCATCGGCTGCTGTGCTGCTGGCACAACATTATAATTTAGTGTAATTGACCTGCTAAACAAACTCAAATCCTCCATGACATATAACCAAATCTATATTAATGTACACCGACAACAAACTAATTAGAAGTTCAGGATTTTTCTTCCTCCGCTCACCCGTCTGATCGCTGTTCTTATTTGGATGCAGATAGTTTTCTTTTACACCTGTAATAGGAAGTTGAATTCATTAGATCCTCTCACAGTTCTTTCACTCATATGTTCGCGTTTGTATTCATCACAGGTTACGTTTCAACAAGCATGTGACATCATGTTCACCCTACATATTTATGACCTGACTTTCCTGTCTGGAGATGGAGGAGGAGTTACACCCCGCCTTTCCGAAACCCCGCCGTTCCGAACATAGACTTCAATTCATCGTAATGGCGGGGTTTCCCTTTATTTCAAAGACCCCGCTATTCCGAAAAGGCTATTGGGGAACCCCTCCATTCCGAAACTTCAGAATTGTGCGAGTGCGGCTGGAAGTGGGGATTTCAGCACCACGGATAGCGGTGTTTAATTTCGGAACAGCTGCGTTTTGGAGTGACGGGTGACAAACCTGGCAAGCCACCGACCGCCGTTCAAGACTGCGTTTCAACATTTGGAGGTGTGATAAATAACTACTGGATGTTTTTGTCGTTTTTAGCCGAAACAGACATCAAAAACAAGAATATTTTTTATATATTTCCCGTCAATAATATCCTTTCTGTCGCCACAAACACGTCAGAAAATTATCCAGCGCTGAAACACTCAATCTGCGGTCACTGATCCGGCAGCCCTGAGTCCCGAACCTCCATCACCACCGCCTGAACCTCCTGATTTAAAAGTCAGGTCATGAACACGTAACGAGAACATGATGTGACAGGTTTTGTAGTGTTTTCAGCGAGACTTTGTAGTGAAGGAAACAGGTATTTCCAGGCAAAACGAGGTGTTTTCATACGTCCCTCAGTCGTGTCCTGACCACCGCAGGGACGTCGTGCTGCTCTCCAGCCGGATGTCACTACATGGATTACAGCTCCAGACCCTGAAGGTGTGACGAGTCTTCATCTCTTCAGCTTGTTGCTGCAGCTCCGTTGATTATCGCGGATCTTTCAGTCGAGTGAAGCTGTTTAATTAAAAAGTCGATTATGAGATTCTCCTCGGGGTCCTGCTGTGATCGGAGGTCGCATCCAGGTGAAGATTGTCTTTTTAGCGCCGCTGTCACGCGTTGATCTGTCATCTCATTTGAAGGATTATTGTTTAATCTCCAGTCACGTCACAATTCAGCGGCAATAAAGCTTTGATGTTCGAGTCTTTGGTCTTCAGATATCGTGTCTTAATGAGATTACACTTCATTAGTGGATAACAAAGAAATGCCTCTTATCTTTGCATCGCGTGGTGCGTTTCTTGATCTCCTCTGTAACATCCGAGCCGACTGTCTGTCTGCGTTACACTCCAGCTGTTATATTTAGTGTTACTCTTGTTATCTCATGTCTGAAGACTTTTAAACTCGCTCGTCTCTCCGCTTAAGTTTCACTTGTCATCCTCCATATTTAATCTTTACAACTGTTTCATGAGAAAACACCTCAGCACCAAACCCACAGTGTGTTCAGACAGCATCACGCAGAGGACGGCTGCTTTTAATCATCAAAGTTTAAAATGTGGTTTCATGTTTTGTTCGTGTTAAAATGTATACAGTTCATGTAAAGAGCTGAAAGCAACGCCGCCGCACTTCAGCTATGTTTTTTAAAATCTCCAGGCATTTCTGAAATATTCATACATCATATTCATTCTTAAAGAGGCACTGTCGAGTTTTAGAGAAGAAATTAAAACTCATAATTTCAGTTTAATAAGTGAATAAACAAGCTGGGCCCAAGAACACTGTTTGAAGCTTAAAAGGTGGCAGGGTCCGCCACATATAAACAGTACAAATTGTGTCTTTCTCTTCTCCAACACTACGTAATGCACCTTTAAGAGCTAACAAAAAAGAAAAGCAGTGAAGAAGAAATACAAGCAGAGGTGTGATAACTACAGATTACCTTTCATCCATGAGGATCAACATTTGAAGCTAGTTTTTGTCTCTATGCTCGTTAGCACTGACATTTGCATCGTGCCAAAATGTCAGATTTTCCACCGTTATAGTGAATGTTTGACTCTGAAATCCTGAAATAACGGAAACGTCTCTGTCTTTGCTTCTGAGAGACAAGACGTCCACTTTGCAGACGAGGACAGCGTCCTCCGTCGCAACTCGAACCGACAACGCTCTCTCTCGTTTTTCATTGTTTTTCTCCAGTCGCTCGTGTTCTTTTCTGTTCGCAGCAGCCTTTTGTCTCAACTCATAAAATCTGTTTACTTCATTCCCTTTCTAAATTAGAACAAGTACTGCTCTCTCTTTTATTACATCTCGGCTTGTTCTGCTGTACAGGAAGCTCTTTGTGTTGCCGCAGTGCATTTTAAGAGCTTCTCGGCTATTTCCTCTGCAGAAGAGAGGCTGACGAGCTGCAGACCGTTCAGACGGGTGAAGAGGATTTAACAAACACGGTGAAGGAGGGCTGATCATGAATGTTTCTGTTCGACTGAAGTCCTCCTAATCAGCTGGTGCTTTAATAGACTGAAGCATTCAAAGTAATTAAGGCTTAATTTAAAGACTTAAAAGATTAAATGAGTCATTTAAAGGACTGTTAATGTGATATTTCCTCCACAGTGTAATGACGAGCTCCTTTGTGCTGGTCGGCCTTTCTTGGATTATGACAGAACACAATTAGTGTGATATCAGGGAGATCGGCTTTAATTGACAAGATTGCACTTGTTTTAATTCTCTCTTTGAGTATTGTTGAGTTTCTGAGTGCTCCGAGAGAGTCCGGTGAACAGAAACATGATCTCACTGCAGCTCATTCTGGAAACAGCAGCAGCTCCTCTCACATGGAGGTTAATCCCACACTGAAGCTTTTCAGCAGCGAATGATTCTGTCGTGGTGAAAATGGTGAAATGTCGAGGCTGAAGAAAGACGAAGAGGAAGATACAGAGAGAGGAACGGAGGGTCAGCTGGAGGAAACTACAACGAGTCCTGACAAGAAACTCATGAATAAATAATCGAGCCGCTGATGATTTAATGGGACAGTTTGTAAGATATCATCAGAGATTTAGTTTAAAACATCTGAAACATTAACTGAATGTGAAGGAAACACCAGTGTCGATGTCAAAGAGAGCTAAAGCTAGCATGCTAACCAGCTAGCCCCGGCCCGTCCTGCCTCTTAACACAACTTTAGTAATTTCAGCTGTGAGATCAAGAAAAGGAAATATTTTCACACCTAGCTTTGTTTCTCCCTTCTAACGAACTAAGACGAGTTTAAATGCCTCGTTGTGTCGGGTTAGTGTCGTTAGCGGTGGAGCTACGTGTCACTGTTAGCTTATTTATTTTGACCAATTAAGATCAAGACCCGTTCTTGTGATTTTAATTTTGTCCATGTGGAGTAAGGAGGCGATTTACACTCGTCTCAGTTCGCTCAAAGAGAGAAACTTGAATTCACGTAATTGGTGAAATGTCGAGGCTGGAAAAAGACAAAGAGGAAGATACAACGAGTCCTGACAAGAAACTCATGAATAAATAATCAAGCCGCTGATGATTTAATGGGATAGTTTGTAAGATATCATCAGAGATTTAGTTTAAAACATCTGAAACATTAACTGAATGTGAAGGAAACACCAGTGTCGATGTCAAAGAGAGCTAAAGCTAGCATGCTAACCAGCTAGCCCCGGCCCGTCCTGCCTCTTAACACAACTTTAGTAATTTCAGCTGTGAGATCAAGAAAAGGAAATATTTTCACACCTAGCTTTGTTTCTCCCTTCTAACGAACTAAGACGAGTTTAAATGCCTCGTTGTGTCGGGTTAGTGTCGTTAGCGGTGGAGCTACGTGTCACTGTTAGCTTATTTATTTTGACCAATTAAGATCAAGACCCGTTCTTGTGATTTTAATTTTGTCCATGTGGAGTAAGGAGGCGATTTACACTCGTCTCAGTTCGCTCAAAGAGAGAAACTTGAATTCACGTAATTGGTGAAATGTCGAGGCTGGAAAAAGACAAAGAGGAAGATACAACGAGTCCTGACAAGAAACTCATGAATAAATAATCGAGCCGCTGATGATTTAACGGGACAGTTTGTAAGATATCATCAGAGATTTAGTTTAAAACATCTGAAACATTAACTGAATGTGGAGGAAACACCAGTGTTGATGTCAAAGACAGCTAAAGTTAGCATGCTAACAAGCTAGCCCCGGCCCGTCCTGCCTTGTAACTCCACTTTAGTAATTTCAGCTGGGAGATCAAGAAAAGGAAATATTTTCACACCTAGGTTCGTTACTAAACAGAAAAATACAACCACGCACCACCTGAATTTAAATTTCTACCTTCTAACAAACTAAGAAGAGTTTAATTGCCTCGTTATAACGGGTTAGTGTCGTTAGCGGTGGAGCTACGTGGCACTGTTAGCTGATTTATTTTGACCAATTAAGACCAAGACCCGTTCTTGTGATTTTAGTTTTGTCCATGTGGAGTAAGGAGGCGATTTACACTCGTCTCAGTTTGCTCAAAGAGAGAAACTTGAATTCACGTAATTGGTGAAATGTCGAGGCTGGAAAAAGACAAAGAGGAAGATACAACGAGTCCTGACAAGAAACTCATGAATAAATAATCGAGCCGCTGATGATTTAACGGGACAGTTTGTAAGATATCATCAGAGATTTAGTTTAAAACATCTGAAACATTAACTGAATGTGAAGGAAACACCAGTGTTGACGTCAAAGACAGCTAAAGCTAGCATGCTAACCAGCTAGCCCCAGCCCGTCCTGCCTCGTAACACCACTTTAGTAATTTCAGCTGGGAGATCAAGGAAAGGAAATATTTTACCACCCAGCTTCGTTTCTCCCTTCTAACGAACTAAGACGAGTTTAATTGCCTCGCTGTAACGGGTTAGTGTCGTTAGCGGTGGAGCTACGTGGCACTGTTAGCGGATTTATTTTGACCAATTAAGATCAAGACCCGTTCTTGTGATTTTAATTTTGTCCATGTGAAGTAAGGAGGCGATTTACACTTGTCTCAGTTCGCTCAAAGAGAGAAACTTGAATTCACGTAATTAATGAGCGATTCAGATCGGTGCCTCGTTTGTTTGATCAGTCGCATTGCACAGACTCTTTGCAATAATTGATCACAGCAGGTGTTAAACATTAACTGATAAGCATCCGACATACATCCAGAATATCAGATATTCAGCAGCAGCGGATCCGGCATAAAGTGCTTCATTAACTTTGGGGGGAGAAAAAGACGCGGTGATGTATTCTGATTGATAATTTGACTGAAGAAATGTGAGAAGAAGGAGGTAGAAAAGAGCGAGCGAGGCAGAGAGAGGTCTACTCGACTATAAATGGGAGTCCTTCACAGTTATAAGCACAAGTGTTTCCACCCGACTAACTGGCTGTCAGCCAGCAGTTAAGAACACTACAAAGACTCTTGTCACGTCATTATCCAACCAGCAGCCACTTTTCCTCCATCACACCATCCATCGCTCGCCTCGCCTCGCCTCGCCTCGCCTCGCTTTCTTCTTCTCTCCTTTCTTTTCTCACTCAGTGTTTTGTTTGTCCGTCTCTTCGTTTATCCGTGTTTGACACCCTCTCTTGTTCCCCCTCTGTAATCTCCATCTGATTAACGCCGAGCAGAGAAGATGAAGCCGAGAGGTCCACTCCTGGTCAATCAGGAGGGTGTGTGTGTGTGTGTGTGTCTGTGTGTCTGTGTGTGTGTGTGTGTGTGTGTGTCTGTGTGTGTGTGTGTGTGAGGCCTGATGCCAGAGTTAATTAATAGTTATAATAACTCTGTTTGTGTTGGAGACACAGATGACTTAAGTGGATAGTCGACTTAAGTTATATCTCGATGACAAAATTAAATATTGACCGACTGACTGATTTACCGACTGAGTGACCTTCTATTGACTTACGGACGAGATCATTGACTGACTGACTGACTGGATAATTGTCATCCTCACTGTCTGAATTGTAACCAGTCGGATGGCATTTTCCAACATTTTAGCTCAGAGATTTAAAGGGATATTCTGGTGTAAGTTTAATCCATGGTCTAACACACCGTGAAACTGTGTTAGACTCCCTCTGGAGAGATCAAGTTAGCAGACCGCTAATTTACGGAGTTTTATCAACCTCAGAAACGACCGCACGACAACAATACACTGCAGTAAATGGATCCAAATATAAACCGCCACCAAAAAGCCACAAATAATGCTCAGAACAGCACCAAACTTCAGCAACAGTACAAATAGGGTCTCAGCACATAGTCCGGGGCATCTAACCTCCGCTAGCTTAGCTGGATTTCTATTGTGAAGCTAAAAACAGATTTCAACTCTCCTCCATCAGCTTCCGGGTCGGGGAAGTCCCGACGCGACGATTACCGAGTGCGGTTAGAAATGCTCAATTCCGTTCTTTTCCCTGTCCGCTCTCGATAATAACTGTTATAAACTGGCAGGTAAGACACATATGAACTGTGATTGCTTTTCCATGGAGTCATAATCATACATTTTCATCCATGAGCCGCGGAACTCTACTGCACTCGGTAATCGACTCGTCGGGACTTCCCGTCAACAGGAAGCTGCTGCAGAAGAGTGGTAAATTTAGTCAGCTTTTCAGTAGAAATCCAGCTAAGCTAGCGGAGGTTAGATGCCCCGGACTATGTGCTGAGACCCTGTTTGTACTGTTGCTGAAGTTTGGTGCTGTTCTGAGCATTATTTGTGGCTTTTTGGTGGCGGTTTATATTTGGATCCATTTACTGCAGTGTATTGTTGTCGTGCGGTCGTTTCTGAGGTTGATAAAACTCCGTAAATTAGCGGTCTGCTAACTTGATCTCTCAAGAGGGAGTCTAACACAGTTTCATGGTGATTTAGACCATGGACTAAACTTACACCGGAATATCCCTTCAAGTCTGTAAAACAGCCAATTAGCGACAGAGTCAGCCTAACGAGACCAGTGTGAACGTGCCGCGACGCTCAAAATGCTCAAACTGAACGATTCAGGTCGCCGTCACATCAACAACCCACTGCAGTTCTGTGTTCTGATCAAGTAACAGCTCATTATACTTACATTTCATTTGTGAAGCTCGACAAACAAGCCTCTGCAGAGGATTTTAACTCAATCAGTCTGAAATGAATCACGACTCCGCAGCTCACTTACATCTGTTTCATCTTAGATTGATTCGTTGGAGAGTTTCTGCAGAGAATTGATGTTTCCACTACAGCTGCCACGTTTCTACTCTCAGTCTGAAAATCAGAAGTAAAGATCGGTTAAAGCACAGCAGTCAGACGTGATGAACATGTCCGAGTGGATCTGGTTCAGGGTTCTTCACTTGTACTTTCGGCTCTCTGAGATTAACTTGTATCTGGTGACATTATTTATTAAAGACAATGTCGAGTCCGCCTTGTGTTTTCTTCCTGACCTGCAGCCAGACAGTCTGGTGACAGTTAAATTAGTGGCGTTCTCTCTGCATCTCTTTCTAGCTTTGGTTACATTGTTAGGATTTATCATCGGCTCAGATTTCACTTAATGGCAGCCAGAGAGGCTCATGGGACTGTAAATCACAGTTAGTCCTGAAGATACCAAACGTAGGAGTTTTTGATAAATGAGCTGAGACGCTGGTTGTGTCTCACATGGACCAGAGCAGAATCTGCTCAGTGGCCGTGTTTGTAATTTATATTCTGATGTCAGAAATTATAGGAGAAAATGACAGAATTACCCAGAAACCAGTGGGACAAAAACAGCTTTTCTGTTGTTCTATGTCACCTAACGAGACTCCTGAATCTGGATCTAGAGTAGAAACACAAACATTTTATCTGGGGTGGAATAAAAAGCAGCGCATCATCGGCGTATATTGGAAGCTTTTATCACACCGTCTCTCCTTCGACATGCTAACTTTTCCACCTCAGCGAGGCGTTAAACCCTTTACTGAAACACTGAAACATGTATGAATAAGCAGCGACGGATCAGGCAACCAGTTCTACCTGCACGCTACGTACCGTGACGTAGCTGTCGAGCTTTGTGGGTCATGATCTGATTGTTTCTACATCCGTATTTCTAAGAGACTGTGCGTTTGTGTGATGTGACTCTTCTGTACAGAGAAAGAAGGGAGAGCAGACAGTTTGACACAGACGGAAAGAAACTGACGAGATGGGAGATAAAAGCTGGACGAGAGCGATCGGACCGTGCTGCGAGATGAAAAAAGGGAAATGAGAGAGAGCAGAAACTAGAAAGATGTTGAAGATGTTGATAGGCGTTTCCCTCCGATGAAAGAGATGTGGAGTGAGAGGAGGAGGAGGAGGAGGAGGAGGAGGATGAGAGGCTGCGGTGGTTTTTGGAGGAGATGCGGTCTGATCATTATCCTCCATCGTCGTCGTCTTCGTCCTCACCGAATCAGACGCTTGATCCTCACATTAATTATGTTTAAAATGAAGAGTCCCTCAGATGCTGCTCGCTCCGCTCGGCTTCTTCCACATGAAAAACTCTCTGAACTCTCCGTCCTCATTTTACCTCAAAACTCGTCCTTTTCTTTCCTTCAGTGATTCACTGTTGTGTCCACCGCCTGCTTCCATTTTCAGCTGTCCTCATTCCTGCCTTGTGTTCATCATCTTTTTCTTCATTTCCTCCTTCGTTTCATTTGAGGGGGATTAAAGAGAAAGAGGCTCTCAGAGGACTTAAACATATAAGGTCCAACAGACACTATAAAGGGTTCAAGATGCATGAAATGACCTACAGTATGTAAAGGCAGAACGGGTTCTCCGTGTTCTCAGCAGCCACACTTGAACTTGAAAACCTCCTCTTGGGTTCGAGCGCCGTCTCCTGCAGCTGCTCTCAGATTTCTACTGTCAGAGCTGGAACGATCCCACAGATATACTACACGTTAATACACACAGAGCTACAATAATACATTTCACAAACAATAACAATGAAGTGCATGTTCCATTCTATTCTGTTCTGTTTCTCCATGAGGGGAAAACAGAAATCTCATGTCTTTATTTATTGATTCACTCCATCAGACCTCAAATAATAATAATATTTATCTGTCTGTGGTCTTTACTAGATGTGCTGGAGGGAGAAAAAACATACAAACTGTGCTGTGTTGGAGATTTATGTGTTCAGCATCAACAAACACTTTGCGCGTGCGTCAGCCTTCAGATGCACATGTTCCATCTGTGAGACCTCAGTAACCGACCGCCTCCCTTTGTGTGTTTGTCCATACAACGTCTGCAATAAAAGAAAAATGCACAAACTGTCCCTTTAAGAGGTCAGTGTGAAGTGTGTCTGTTCAGTCAGAGTGGCCTCGAGCCGTCAACATCTCACCTGCACGGCAGATGAATGCAGGTTGTGTAACGCCGTTGTGCGAAATGAAAACGTATGAAGGAAGGTGCCGTGTGCCGAGACCCCGTCTGGTCCACCGTCCTCCTCCTCTCCTCCTCTCCTCCTCCTCCTCCTCCTCCTCTTCCTCTTCCTCCTCCTGCAGACGACAGACGAGCTGACAGAGTGGAGAGCTGCGACAGGAGAAGGATTTCATTTTATTTTCTCCTCCTCCTCCGTTTCTCTGCTCCCCTCTCTCCTCTTTGATAATGGGATTGTTAGCTCTGTCACGAAATCGAGACAGACTTCAAAAGGAGGCTGCTGCAGCTTAGCTGTGTGTGTGTGTGTGTGTGTGTGTGTGTGTGTGTGTGTGTGTGTGTGTGTGTGTGTGTGTGTGTGCTGGCTGACCTGCAGTGCAGTGGTGAGTGTTTCTTTCCTCATTATGGCCGAGCGGCCGTTTGTTTTCACTTTGTACAACTTGTGAAAGCCTCTGGATGAGCTGTTAATAACACCACGTTTACTTCTGCGTGTGACTGATCAGTAATAATGTACAAATTACAAGTACAAGTTTCTTCTGCAGCTTAATAAGCTTGAAGTACACAGTATGGAACTGTCTTTACTTCAGGTGAGGGAGAGGAGAGGAGAACGCCTCTGCAGACTCGGCCCGTCCATGAGCGTCTGTGGTCGTCGCGGTGTGAACGGCATCGTTGGCACTTAGAGATGTCGCTGTGATTGGCTGTTCAGTGAAGCGAATCAGTGCACGAGACTACCGCCACCTGGTGGTATGGACAGTTAGCTTCACTGTTAGCTGTGTGTTTAAGTGCACAGGTGAGGCGACGCAACAGCTGCTAGTTTTTAATGTCAGTTCGATGCGTTAAACAAACCAGAGCCAGCGAGAGGTTTTTCCCTCGAGCCTCCAGGAAATACACCTCGAGGGAAAAACATTTGGAGACAGTTTGTGGTGGAGGTGACTTGATTCACCGTCAGAATCAGATGATTGAAGCATTTTATCCACATTCAAGTTAGCAGAGTGCTAAACAGGAAGTCATTGCTGTTTACGAGCCATCTCTAGTGCAGGAAGTGGATTTTATGAATATATGTGGCTCCGATATTGTGTCCAGACTCAGTACCCCTGCCTCCGGTCTTTAAGACACGCCCAGGTTTGACCTACAGACATTAAATTGATATTAATGTACTCCTCTCTCTTTGAGATCAAACAGTAAATATTCCTTTAATGCTCCATCTTTTCCTCCGTCATCCTCTCCTCTCTCCTGTTCGCTCTGTCACTCTGTGAAGCTGCAGCACTGTTTCTAAAATGTTCACGTTTTGCTTCCTGAATCATTTTCAAGGTCACAGTAAAAGCAAACACACACATCAGTTGACTACACACACACACACACACACACACACACACACACGGCGCCTTTGTGACGAGGCGGCTCTAATTGAATTCCATGGACGCGGCGGCGATGAGAATTGATTGGCGTCAGAGAGAGAAAGCCGGAGAGAGGCGGGAGGATGAAGGTGTCGCTCTGTGATGATGAGGTCACAAACCTCTTCACACACAAACACACACACACACACACTGATTCACAAAGGCACAGTGACAGACAAACCACACACACACACACACACACACACTCACAGGTTATCAACGCCACTAATGTTATTCCATTACCACAAACCATGGCCATATGGTTATTATGGGCTGTGATCAAGGAGGTTTACATGACGATGAGTGCTTGAGGTCAACTGTGTGCCAGGATACACACACACACACACACACACACACACACACACACACACACACATCTATTTTCATTTCTTCTCTTCTGTCGGTGAAACAGATTGTGTGGTCGCATCGAGGCAGAACATCACTCACATGTCTGTTTTCACATCATGTTCCAGATTTAATTTTCTGTTTCTCTCTCGTCACGTCGCAGCGCTCGTGCTCTGATTCAGGCACAGACAAACACTTGGTTAGAGTTCAGAAAACATCACAGTTCATGCTCGCAAACGGAGATGTTGCGACGATTTCCCAGGTACAGATGTCAACCTTAGACGTCACTGTGGTTTGCAGAAACGTTAGCTGCTGACATAATGTATAATTCTCCCCTCTGGCATCGACTTATGTTCATGAATTCACGTTCATTCTCTGAGAGAGTCTGTGCACACCACTGCCCTGCGTTTTTTCAACATCTTGATGGTGATTGACGTCGGTGTAACCCCCCAAGATCGACCGACAAATCGATCACAAGGGTCACAAAACGAACGCCTCTCTTTCTATAAAAGGTAACAAGAAAGACGTTATTTGCACAAGTATTTCTTCGTCTTCGTCTTCTCCATTTTCCTTTTCCGTCACTCGCTGAGGAGGACGAGGAACAACGTGCTGTACGGAGACAGAAACACATTAACGCGATACGAAAAGTTGGTGTTGAAGATGAAAAACAGGAGCGAACGAATCTGAGTAACTTCAGCAAACATGTGACGGAGCGAGTGTAGCTACAGAGGCTGAACAACGCTGCAGCGTGCAGGGGGGAGGAGGGGTGAGGAGGGGGGAGGAGAGTTTGTCCCTCTCAGCTTATCTCACCACAGAGCGCTGCACCTGCTGCGGTTGCCAGGTTGCAGGGAGGTTTACAAGCAGGGCAAAGTTGCCACGGTGGAGTGGTTCTAAGCGGAGGAGGTGAGTGGATTTGGACGGCAGCACAGCGGAGAGGATCCCGTCGCCGCGTCGGGCTCGGATGTGAAGTGCTTCGGTTTCGATGCGGGGCACAAGTTGCCAGGTTGGAGAGAGTTTTAAGGGGGGAGGCGTGTGGAGGCAGATGTTGTCAGGATGTTCAACAGGTTCAGAGGTTAATGGAGAGCAGGGACGGCTGCCATGTTAGTCCAGTTCTCTTGGACAGAGTGAAGTGGTCGGGGTGATTTGGAGACACGGGGGCTCAGATGCTGTGTGACTTGTTTGAAGCACACTGCGCTCTGACAAGGTTGCCAGTTTGGAATGGTGTTAATCCAGTGGCAAGGTGAGGGTTAGAGGATTTAATACCAGCAGAAACAAGGTGAGGGTGTTTGCGGGGGTGGGACATGACGTTGCCAGTTTGGAAAAGCAGTCAGAGTTTTTAAGGCTTAGCAGCAATCTGGAGCTCAGTCATGCTTTTACTACTTCAAGAGCAGGCTGGAAAATGACTTGGTTGCCTGTTTGGAGAGATTTTAGTTGTTATTTTGTTCATTTAGTTTTTTGAAAAGTGTCAGAGAGTTTGGAGGAGTGACTGAAGACTGACCAGGACGATGAAAAGACAAACTGAGATGACAGATTTCGGTATATTTGAATGTTTCTCTGCTCAGTCACATGAGTCTCCTCGTCCTGCAGAGAATTATTATAATGAGCTCCGTGTCCTCATGTCTTGGGGAAATATAGTAAGTTGAGACGTGCCTACAGGGTCTTTTTTAAACATCGGTTCCTCCAGCACATCGTCAGCTCTGGAGAGCCGCACCGGAGAAGAAAACCAGGTCACCTGTTCGTGTCTGTGATTTATAACTGTGTGAATCGTTTTCTTCACCATGCTGGGAAATAAAACCATGCAAATTAATAATGGTGATGGAAAATGCAGCAGCTTGTTTGTCTCTTTCAGGCTTCTGTACTTTCCTTTGTGTTGCCAGATTGGAGCAGCCTGACGATATCTTACTTCTAGACTTCAGGTTGTCAAACCTCACAGAGCTCATTTGTCTCCAGACAGACCTGAGATACAGAGTGTGCTGATGCAGTGAGAAGCTTCCAGTTTGGATTGATGAACCGTGAGGTGGTTACAGACAGACATGACGGTGTTCCAAGCTTTAACGACGGAGTGAACAAAGTTTTACTTCAACTCAGAGCTGCCATCATGGATTGATTTGCCTTTGATTCCTGAAAGCCCAGCTCAAATTTGTTTTGGATATTTACGGGAAATTAGTGAGATTAGTGACCGAGGATAAAACTCTCAAGTCTTATTTCCTCTGTGGCTAAATTAACTCTGTGTTTTATACTCAAATTTACTGACCAAAGCTCCGTGATTATCGTCGTCGGTCTCCTGAATTAGATCGGAGCCGTCATTAATAATTTACACTGCAGCTCCTACAAGTGTCGAGCTGCAAGAGAACGACCAAGGAAACACTGAAAACCGAGTGAAATCAAGTTTTATGCAACATTTCTAACAGACTGCTTGGAGGGATCGACTTCGTATGAGACGATGCAAAAACTAAAAAGTTGTCCAGGTGAACACATCGGCTTTAAATCATCAGAGGGTTTTACGTTGCCAGGTTTGAATACTGTAACTTGTGGCCTTGAAGATATTCTAAGGCCACTGGAGAAAGCAGTGATATCAGAGATGTTTGACTGTTATCTGGCTGAAGACATCGGAGCAAGACAGATTTCCGAGGCCTGCCAGGGTCGGCCGGTGTGATGATGACCGGCTGTGTACTGATGACAGACCTACAAGGAGGTTATTTGATGCATGATGGCGGAGGAAAGGTTTTTATTAACACTGTGTGAATTTGCCAGGCTGGAGGAACAGATGGAGCCATCAGACACAGTGAGGGGGAAATAAAACAGGTTATTTGATTTTGCAGGAAGGCAGAGAAGGGTTACGGTTGCCAGGTTGAAGCAACGTTTGCAGGTTGAAGTGGGAAAAAAAAATGAGTTCTGTGTCGCCACTTCAGAAGGTATCAGCCGTAGATTGAGGCTGTTTCCTTCGGCGGGATGATGAAAGGAGTTATTCACACAGTGTGGAGTTGCCAGGTTGGGTTGTTGCGTGTTTGACCTCAGAGATATTTGGAGACATTTGAGAAAAAAAGGCTCTCAGAAAAGAGGGTTGGTGGTTTGGAGCAGGAGGAGTATTTTTTTTTTCCAGCAGTGTCGTCAGGTTAGACTGAAACACATGAGAGAGAGAAGAGAGAAAGATGGAGGTAACCTGCTGCAGATTAAAGGACGATCTACCTTCATTTCTTTTTTAAATGTTGCCAGATTGGACCTGGAGAGTTGGTGGGTTTCTGATTGGACACAAACACAAAACGCTTCTTTCTTTTTTTGTCTGGAAGTCCCAGTGTGAACACCAGCCTCGTGTCTCTGGGTCGCTGCGACGTGAGTCGGTTGAGAACTGACTTTTGTGGCGGTAACGTGACCAGAACTGGATCCGACCCGGCTGCCAGGTGTACTCACCTGTAGCTTAGTGTGCTTTGGCTGCATAAGAGCACATGTAGTAGCATCGAGCAGACGTTTTCACAAGGAGCATTCAGCGTTCTGCTGGTGTGGTTTCGTCTGGTGTGTCGCTGCGATCATTATCACGGATTTGACCGAATACCAACCGTGCTGTTTCTCTCACGTAGGTCCAGATCACAGGAGCCTCTTCCTGTATTTACTTTGTGTTTCATCGAACCAGTAATCAGTGTGAATGTTCTCGGGTGGTTTGCGGTGATGTGTTTTTGGTCTGCTTGGATTTTTTTTTCCTCTCTCTGTGTAAAAAACAAACCGACAACAACAGCAAATAAAAGCTCCAGGCATGAAAAACACATCCACACTCAGAGGCTGAAGTTTGAGCTCGATATGAAGTGTTAAAACTTTCTGGTCATGAATTAGTCTTCATATACAAAGCACGTGCGGCATTGAGTGAGTTCAAGCTTCACTTCCACCACCGACAGAATTTTTGAAGTCTGCAAAATGTTTGAATGTGAAGCAGCCGCTTGAAGAGAGCGCAGAGATCAGAGCTGCTCCGGCCTGACAGTTCACCGTGTGAAGAGTCACAGAGTGGGAATGAGAGTCGGCACCAGCTGAAGGCAATTTCTTTTCATTGTGGTTCTGAAAATAGCTTCCTGAGCCAAGACGCTGTGTGCACAACACCTCAAACACTTAACACTCGGGAGCAGAAAAAGGCCGGTGCTTCACACAGGACGCCTCCCGATCCTTCATGTTCGGTTAATGTGTGGCTTCCTACCAAGATGAGAGCGCTGGACAAAAGCCAGAAACAGCTTTCATCAGGAGGTGTTTTCAGAAAGTCTGATTACTTGGTTCAACTCCAGATTAAGGCTGATGAATTGGAGGAACTGTTGTAGCATCTGTGAATTTTTACCAATGAGTAAAACTTGCCGAGTCCCTCTGCTGATATTCTGACCGTATTTCACAAATGACACCTTTGAAAAAGCACCCACTGTTCTATCAGTCACAGTTTGTCACATTTTCAGCCATTAGAACAATTCAAAAACACAAGTGCTCCCACTTTCCTTCAACCTACCTCCCCCCTCTTTTATTTCACCTGCAGATTAAAACCAAATTCTCCACGATGGATTCCAACAGCTTCTCCGCGTCGTGTTTGCGTTTTGCTTCGCGTCTGTGCCGATCCCTCCCGTTCCGTCTGAGCGCTGAAGATCAGCCGAGTCCCGACACCAAAATCTGACACTTGCTGCTGAATTTTTTAACAGCGCTGAAACTTCTTCTTCGTGACTTCACGCTCAGTTGTAGCTGCAGGGGGAAAAAATCTGGATGTGACAGCGTGTTTTCGACTTCTGGCAGGTTACCCACAGGCAACAGGGACACAAAATAAAAAAAACCCAACAACTAGGCAGACTCAGAAATGCAAATTACAAAACCAATTTCTGTTTGACTTGGATTTTTTTCCATTAATGACCACAGAGTCTCGAGGGACGAGTAGAAAAAGAGGAGGCAGTGGACAAAGCAGAGAGGGGAGGCCAGTGTAGCGCCGCCAAGCTGGGCCGATTTGAGTCGGGCAGCGGGAGGACGACTGCCAGCATTATTTTACAGAAGTGCTGACAGTTCCCAACCAGAAAATGTGCTTAGAAACCCAGACAATTTTCCTGCAGTCACCTATTTAGTCTTTTTCCACTTCAGTCTCAAAGGATCTTTTTATAACGGTGGAAACACATTCAGGAAGTGGGCCAAACTCATCCCCCACATGTCTCTGCAGGAGACCGAATATTGAGCCTCTCGGCGGGGATGAAGAGAGGCCTGGAAGTTACCGACTGCAGAGAGGAGTGTTTAGTGATGAGGCAGAAGACAGGAGAGAATAAACGACAGAGAGAGGACGACGATGAGGAGGAGGAGGAGGAGGAGGAGGAGGAGGGTCGGTTAAGGCAAAATCCAAGTAGAAGTGAGAGGGACTTCACACCATCTGTCTGTGGTGTCGTTATTCCCCGAGGTTGGCAGCTCGGCTCCGTCTGGTCCTCAGAGTTTCACCATCGGAGCTAACAGTCGTGTCGAGGCTTGACAACCGTCAGACAAGGCCGACGTCTTACCTGCAAATTTAGTGCAGTCAGCAGGGAAATACTGAATCATGACCAGACTGCAAAGTGTCGCCAGCGCCTCCAACAGTAAACCTCCCGAGGCCCGTCCAGGAAGTCCAGTACAGCTCGACACCGACTAGAGACGTTTCAACCTTCAGTGAGCGCTGCAGGTGTTTGTTATCAGACAGATTCATAAAGTCAAAGATCGACAGCCTACATCTCCCATAATGCAGCTCAGTAGTGTTTTTTTGTGTTGGACCATCCAGTAAATGTTCATAAAGATGGACGACATGACAAAAAACATCAGTCGCCCCCTGGTGGCGGGCTGCAGTACAGCTCACACACTCAGCTCCCTCCATCTTTGTGGATCGAACGATTGCACGCAGAATTTATCGTGCGACAAAGTAAAACTTGTTCACATGCATTCATCTTTACTCAGTGTTAAAACTCTGGTACTTTTATTACTGAATGTGTACTTGAGTCTGTACTGTGACAGGAAATTGTCTCAACGTCTCATCTCATAATTTTTCCTCTAAATCTACAAACCAAATGTTGATTTTCTTCTGATTCAGAACAGAAACTTAATCAGAGCGCTGCTAGTGATGAAAGACATCTTCCATCTGCACGGATCATTACAGAAACAAAATGAAAATACATTTCGAGCTAGTTAACTTTTGTTCCTTCTGTCTTTATGTCTTCACTCCTTGTTGTGATTATAGTTGAGACACGAGCCATCAGATGTATCACCTCAGTAAAACCGAGATTATGTTTTAAGTGTCTTCGACGCAGCATGATGCAGGATGTCCTACGTGTAGCTCCGCCCTTTTGTCCAAATATGGTCACATCTAGCGCCAAAAAAACCAGATTCCGACGGCCGTAACACCAAACTTGAGTGTTCAAAGCAGTTTTCCATGACCATGAAGACCATGAATGTAACATGAAATCTGTAACACTATCATGAAACGTTTCGCTGTCATCTGATTTAAAGATTCTCCCTCCGTACGTCTACACTTGATAAAGATCGACTTCGTTAGAAGAGGAACTGTGATTAACTGGACGAACGATCTCGCTCACTGAAGTTGATCAACTCGGCAGGTTTTTCCTCCGGCGTCTTCAGTATTTCGAGCGATTAGCATGTGAAACTAAATGAGCTGCAGCTGTTTTATTCTCAACCAGCAAAACTTTAAATTGAATCTATGAATTTAATGTATTCAAAACTTTCCATTAAACTTGCAACCGCTGAATGTTTGAGTGAGTTAGATTTAGATATTTCACCTCGACTCCACAGTTCATTACTTTAAGTTCTAACTCGTTGGTGCTCTCGTTCAGTTTCTCCTGTCAGCCGTGTTTTATTTAGTTTCAGTGTTAACGTTATATTTTTCAGTCAGACGTCAGCTGTCTGTCTCTGAGGTGTGATGCTTTCCTTCTGTTTCTCTTTACTTCCTGTCCTCCAGTCGTGTTCTTTCTTCTCTTCCCACTGATGGATCTTTTTTTTTGCTGATTGTCACTTTAGCAGCCAAGTTGCCATTTGGCTGTTTCTGCCGTCCTCTCGCTGCATCTGTCGACTCGCCTCCTTTCTTCTCCTCTCTCCTCTCGACCTTTTTCTCACCGCTCTTTCATTTTTTTTTCTCTTTCGGTGTCTCTGCAGGGAATCTTGGCACACTTTGACAGACAGCTTGGCTGAGCAAATGACAGACTGCCAGGACCTTTAACGCACATCTGCAGGGGTCAAACCTACGTGGGCGCGTGCACCACGACGTACGTGCACGTGAACCCGGATGAGCGCCTGCACTGTTCGGTGCCCTGCGAGAAGAGGACGGCCGCCCTCCCTGTTGAAGAGGTAAGCTGCTGATGGATGTGGCTGCAGGAAGAAGACGGTGTTCCGTATTTACTTATTTTGGATTGGATGAAAATAAGTCATCAGCCCCAATCACACAGGAGAAGAAAGAGGCGTGACGGTGACGTCATGATGATGATGTCTGTGGTTTATCAAGGTGTTTCCCCGTTTCCCCCCTGTCAATCTAACTCCCTCACTCGCGGGGACGGAGGCTGTTTTCTTGGGGGAAAGTTCACTGAAGTCTCGGTTGGGAATGCTGACGGTCGCGGTGATTTATTTTCATCACAAACACTCGGTGAGTTACAGTTTTTTGCCGGTGACAGACGTTGTTTTTCGGGCAGAGGAAGAGTCAGTAGGACGGGCGGGAGGACAGACGCTTCTCCACGTAAATCTGCGGTATTTTTTTCCTCGTATAAGTTGCCAAAGACAGTTACAGTCACTACGTTATGTTTGTTTGGTCATGTAATGTTGCTTTGTGGGAAAGAACCTGTGTAGTTAACGGCGGTCCGATCGACACGCCCTCGATACGTGAAGCCGGCTTATATAAGCCGTAAAGTCTGCGTGCAGGGTCGTATATCTGGACTGTGTGTCGGGTAATGATGGATCCAGACTCGGTCTGGGAGTGAGATGCACTGGCTCAGCTTCAGTAACAACATGAGTCTGTAGCAGAAGACTAATTCCCTCACAGGGATTCATTAAGACGAACTCAACTTATTGGTTGTTGTGGGATTTGACTCTGAGACGTAGTTATTATACAACGTCGCCCTCTCCACTTGGCTGGAACAGGTATGATGGATTACTTCTGTATTTACATAGTTCACTGTGTTGTGTTTTTGAAGTAATGACCACCAGCTCGTTGTTTGCAGACTGAATTGATTTCTCCACGCCTGCAGTACTTTGGTCATTTGTTGTGTGAATTATTTTTCTCTTTTTATTTCTCTCCAGCAGAGATTCATTAGAGCAACGTAATGAAAGAACATGCAAGAGATATTAAGTAATAAAGTCACGCAGCTTTAACAGTAACACATATTATATTAGGTTAGATATAATACAGGTTGGGATAGAGATGTAGGCTGAAGGTTTTTTTTAGACGCTTCACTCTGTTTTTATGTGTTATTGTCCTTTTTCTTTAAAACAGCTGCTAGTTTGCTGATATCTTGGGTGCTAACTTGGTAGCTAGATGGCACATTTTGATGTATTTTGATGTTATAATCACCACAGCTTCAGACAGAATATTGTAATTAACTACTGACGACAAATGAGATTTCCAAACACAAGCGCTTGTGATTCTTTGCTGGGGGTAAAAATTAGAAATGGGATTGATCAAAGGCCTTAGTTTGTCAAGATACATGGATGCAAAGTTCCATTTTGCCTCAACAGATCTTTTAGCTACTGTTAAATTGATAAAATAACATGAAACTCAATGAAATACTGCAGAAACATTCTGTTTCTATCAAACACGATCGTCTCCCACCAAAAAGGGAAAATCACCAAGCAAGCTGAGCCACACTTTTGAAAATGGCTGCAAGATAAATGTTCCCTGGGTTTATTTTGGGGCGCACATTAAAGGCAGAAAATAAGATTAAAAGTCACATTTAAAGGTTAACGCCCATAAATCTGCAGCAGGTCGTGATGATGTGCTTCAGCGGCTCGACCATGACCTCACTGATCGCTTTTACACAAACTCATAATGGAAGAAAAACATTCCAAACAACTTGCAATTACACTGTGTGTGTGTGTGTGTGTGTGTGTGTGTGAGTGAGAGAGAGACAGTGACTTAAGCTAATGCAGCCTTAATAGCCACATTAGTTCCTCGCTCCGACTGAATCGTTTGAAGCAACTCCAACGAGAAAATAGGTCCATTAGGTAGCTATAGATCTCATAACACACACACACACACACACAGACACACACACACACACGCACACACACACACACACCATGAAATGAGACCCTAAGTACACAGCAGACCTGCACATACCCACTTCATTTTCTCCGAATTCACCACAAACACTAATGTGTACTCGCAATTTGACTCTCTTTCATTAAATCACACATTCTGCTCTCTCACACACACACACAGACTCACACACACAGACTCACACACACACAGACTCACACACACACACACACACACAGACTCACACACACAGACTCACACACAGAGCTGTATCACTCTCTGTTGCCGCTCTGTGTCTCATTGAAGACTTTTCTATCAGAACTAATTTGCGGCGGCTGCATTCAGTGTGGCGGTGACAGGAGCCTCCTAATGAGACGGAGAGCAGGCAGTAATGGCAGGTGTAGGCCTTGAATCAGAATTACAGTAATGAGAACAGGCCTAATGGTCACAAGCAGGATAATAAGAAGTACAGATGCGGGATGAGAACAGCAATAATGAGAGGGAAGAGGCTGGGACACGAGTCAGACGAGCAGCAGAGCTCCAACAGTTGGAGGTGAGTGCTGCTGCTGTGTGCGGTTCAGATAATGGAGGAACAGAAGGGTGGAGATTTTGACTTCGATGAATATTCAGCTCCGTCTGGTTCCTCAGATCAAATTTCTGACGTTGAAAGTTTTCTGAGCAGAAGCTGAATAGTGAGGAGGGTTTTCCTTCAGCGCCTCCCTGTTGTGTTCCAGCAGCGAGACGAGAAACACGCTCTTATAGATGGAGATCATTAGTGGAGCTGCCATGTTGGAGCGTCTTCCTGCAGAGCTGCTGGGCACCAAGATGGCACCTTAGCTGTTTCGTGCATCGTATAACTGTGACAGCAACGAGTGTAATGGCAACCTTTTCTACATGACCACTCTGTAAGCACGATCCACCTGCTGCAGAATCTCATCCTGCAGTTCCACCTCATCAAAACGTATCAGACAAATGTTTCTCAGCGTGTTCCGGTGGTTACACTTCCTGAAACATATCAGGGACAAAGTGGAGGTTGTTACAAACAGAAACCAACAAGAGAAAGCAAAATTATGGAAGCATCAACCTAAAAGTCTTCACTGACTGCACCGCCGCAACACAAAGCTCTCGCTGGTCACCTGGGAGACGTCAGCGGCGAGCTCGCTACGTTCAAGCTGTCTTAGCTTTTCTCGTCTAATAGATACGTAAATAAATAAGTCTGTTACAAACCACAATCATATAAACACAATTTAGTCCAAACAGAGTGTCAGACACGTCTCACTGCTAACAGAGTTAGCTGCTGATGAACAAGTCTGTTGTTGCCGCTGTGTAACGTCGTCCTCGCTTCCTCCTTTCATCTAATTCCTCACTCATTTGTAAGAACACACCTGATATTAATCGTCAACAAACGTGGATTTCGAGCTGTCGTAGCTCAAGCAAGATATCCACAGCTGGTTCGCCGAGTCGTCCGGACTAAAAATCTAAGATAACGTGAAAAAATAACGTGACAACATCGTCTTTCATTAAATCCTCCAAACAAGATACCAGAACATGAGAATAAACAATGTTGTTGGCATGTTTTTATGTATTAACGTGTTCAGTTTAACAGGAGGAAGTTCCAGTTTGTCCTCAGTCTTTATTCTCTTTACTGATGTGAGCTAGAAAACAAATCACCTCCATGTATTAATCATTTGAGTAAAGTTACAGGAGCAGATCGGTTCTTTGACTTGTTCAGTCTCCACCCGCACGTCAAACTTTTCCAAAAAATATGCAGAAACTGTAAATAACAAACTTTTGAATCGATCATCGGTCTCATCTGCTTAAAGTTCAGACAGTCTGATGTGCTGTAAACACGGACGGGACGGGCGAAAAAGTACTTTTAGTTCTCAGGAGTCTTAAAAAGCCTTCATGAATACTGAGCATCACTGTGAGTTTCTGTGTGTGAGACTCTGCCAAGTGTCATAAATATACCTGCAGATGTGAACATAACGTAGCTGCTGCTGGACTTCTGGAAGCAGAGTAGTTTGGGTATTCGTGTTGCTCTCTGTTCCCGGCGGTGTAAACTCAAGGTCAGCTGACGTATTACCGCCCTGACAGCAGCGGCGGACTCGGCCCGGCACCGAGGACACGCTGCTCGGCTTCACCGGGTCTCTCTCTGCCCCGCTTTATAGTTTTATTGATCGGCAGACAAACCTATTACAGTCCGCGGCGTCGGCCACTGTGTTCCCTCTGTGGTCGCTGAGCAGCAGCAGTGCGGCCCAGCAGCCGGTTCACCTCTGTGGTCCAGTACAATGTGAAAGAGAGCAGCTTTCATCCTGCATTAACTTTCAGAGCTGCACAAAGAAATTCAGCTGATACAGTTGAAAGAAACGGCCGGTCTTTACGTATTACAAGGTTACGTACGTGACGTAACCACGAGCTCCGAAAGGTCCCCTTCATTTCCTTCACATCCTCTTTGAGTTTTCTCGCTACAAATCATATTCTGTAAGTTGTTTGTATGTAAAATATGAAGATAATAAACTGTGCACATGTCAGAACATGTGGCATTAAAGGGATATTCCGGTGTAAGTTTAATCCATAGTCTAACACACCGTGAAACTGTGTTAGACTCCCTCTGGAGAGATCAAGTTAGCAGACCGCTAATTTACGGAGTTTTATCAACCTCAGAAACGACGGCACGACAACAATACACTGCAGTAAATGGATCCAAATATAAACCGCCACCAAAAAGCCACAAATAATGCTCAGAACAGCACCAAACTTCAGCAACAGTACAAATAGGGTCTCAGCACATAGTCCGGGGCATCTAACCTCCGCTAGCTTAGCTGGATTTCTACTGAAAAGCTGACTAAATTTACCACTCTTCTGCAGCAGCTTCCTGTTGACGGGAAGTCCCGACGAGTCGATTACCGAGTGCAGCAGAGTTCCGCGGCTCATGGATGAAAATGTATGATTATGACTCCATGGAAAAGCAATCAAAGTTCATATGTGTCTTACCTGCCAGTTTATAACAGTTATTATCGAGAGCGGACAGGGAAAAGAACGGAATTGAGCATTTCTAACCGCACTCGGTAATCGTCACGTCGGGACTTCCCCGACCCGGAAGCTGATGGAGGAGAGTTGAAATCTGTTTTTAGCTTCACAATAGAAATCCAGCTAAGCTAGCGGAGGTTAGATGCCCCGGACTATGTGCTGAGACCCTATTTGTACTGTTGCTGAAGTTTGGTGCTGTTCTGAGCATTATTTGTGGCTTTTTGGTGGCGGTTTATATTTGGATCCATTTACTGCAGTGTATTGTTGTCGTGCGGTCGTTTCTGAGGTTGATAAAACTCCCTAAATTAGCGGTCTGCTAACTTGATCTCTCGAGAGGGAGTCTAACACAGTTTCACGGTGATTTAGACCATGGATTAAACTTACACCGGAATATTCCTTTAAGTGATAAAATACAAATACCTTAAAGTTGTACTCGGACACGGCAATTATGTAAATCTCCTGCGTTACCTTCCAGTGTGAACATAATCGTCCACCTGTACGCGCGTGAACATGAGCACAGTTAACATTACAATGGCTGCTCTCTTCAAATGTGTCATGTTATTATGTCTCATGTCAGCAGCTTCGGTTTGCTCGCTGCAGGTTTTTCTGCTGCCTCTGCATAAAACTTTGGCCACGGGTTTGTGTTGTAGGATACGGCCACTGTATGTCAATTATATTAGCGCTTCTTCAGCAATAACACACATCCAGTTTTGATGATGGAGTAGCAAATAAAGTGCCTCAAATGGCCTCCACTCCATCCCTCCAGAGGTGACTTCCTGTTAGCAGGCGGGTAGCGATGATGAAGGAGGAGGAGGAGGAGGAGGAGGAGAGTTTTGGTTCTTCATCGATGAGCTCTGGGCTCCAGAGGTTTGTCCGTTTTGCTGATGATGAGTTTGGCATCCATTACATCTCAAAACTATTGGCATTATGGAAATAGTTGTGCTGCTCGCTGGTGTTTACGTTGCGTTCTGTGTTCATGTCAGTTTTGAATGACCTCGTGGAGTCGTGGTAGAGTTTAGGCCGGCTCCTGACTCGACTTTAATCACCGCAGAGATTTGTGACGACTGTCCACCCCCGCCTGATATCGCTCTGTAAACTAAACCTTCAGAGAGTGTTTCAGTAGAGATGAAGTTTGAGGCTTTGGAGTGTGTTTTGGGGGAAGAATCTCTCAAAGTGGTAAAGTGGGTCAACAACACTTCTGTGAGTACAAAAACCTGCTTGTCAATAGTTTTTAGCTGCTTCCTGGATTTGTTTTAGTTTCTTTTCTTCAAAACTTTTGGTTCTGCTGGCGGTAAACGATGACGCTGTTGTTGTTTTCTGTGGAACTAAATGTACAGAGTTGAACTACATCAGTAGCTGATGGAGAACCGGTCAAGTTCCTCACAAAACTGCAGGAAAACAGTTTATGGAGTCGACTTTGTGCACAGAGACAGATCGTAGTTTCTGTGACACAAAATGTCAAATTCTACACGACGTCTACGTGAAAACTTGATTATTTTATGTCATTAATTTCTTTATTTTCACCTCCTGTGTGGAAATACTGAAGAAAAATCCAACCAGCGTCCGTTTTCGGTCCCTGAGAGGAAGTGTGTCCTCACAGCACCTCTCTGCTGTCATCAGTATCCTCCATGTTTCTGTTTGTTTATTTAAAGAAGGGACAGTGCATATTAATTAACATGAGCACCAGAGTCTGTCATGTAAATGTAGCTGCAGTCCTTCGACACGTCCTGCTATGATTAGTATTCTCTCCACGTGTGAACAGGAGTGATGGTATTAACAGGTTTCCACATTTCCCTCCATGTTTCACTCTCCATGTTTTCCTTAAGCTCAGATTCCATTTCCTTTTTTTATTTGCATGCTATTATCTGAAGCCACAGCAGCAACCGGAGTCACTTCCATTAAGCATCGCGCTCTCCGGCTGCCCGTCTAATTAGTTCACAGATTCTTCTTAACGCCGGCTGGTTTCCTGCCAAAGTTCCAGAGCCGCTAATAAAAGTAGATGAGCTTCTTTCGGCGTCGGTTCGGTGCCAGTTTGTCTCCTTGTTGTTCAGTTTGATGCAGCGAGGTCGTCCGTATCTGGGTTTTTATGAGTCGCTGAGCTCAGAAGGGAAGTTATGAATGTTTTTTAATATTTTCTCTCAGTAAGAACTCACATGACAGATTCTCGCTCCAGTGAAAATCTCCTTTCATGACCCATAACCAACCCAATCACCAGAATAGATGTTAGCCAGGTGTGTCCCTGCAGCACACAGGTAAGTTGAAGCTGAGTGGGACTCTCTCCATGATTCAGACGCTGACATGATCAGAGCTGGTTGGGATCAGACTAGAGGTGTGCATCTTCACTGCCCCCACGAATCAATTCAATTTACGATTCACCAGTCTACGATGCGATTCGATTTGATTCTACGATGCATCTTGATGCATCTCGATGCATTTCATCCTCAATTTTCTATATTACCACACATGGCTTTTTCATCATTTAACACAAACAGTCAGATAAATATGAACTCTTTATTTAGAAAGCTGCTTTTAAATTCAGATGTAAACAAATTTCATATGTGTTTTAATTTTAATTCATTAAGGTAATGTGCCGTTACCTTTACTGCACGTGACTGCTACTCGGCAAGCTTCCCTCATTGAATTCATCACCTGGGCTTTTGTTTCTCTGTACAACGTGTCTGCAACTGTTTGCCGAGATGGGATCTTGTACTGCGGTTCCAGGGTCTTAACCAGCTGGCGAAACCCGGCGTTATAAGGCTGTAAGTCGTCGCTATGAAAGCTCCTACACACCGAGTTATCCTCTGGGCTCTCTCGGACTTGGACGGCAACTTTCTCACGGACTCGTCGATCTTTGGCTGTGCTGGGTCAGTAGTTTTCTTTCCGTCGTGACCAGAGGCTAACATTAGCTCAGCGTGCCATCGGCTAATGTGGTTCCTCATATTATTGGTGTTACCGAAGTATTTGATTTTAGCGTGGCAAGTTTTACAAATGGGTCTTGTCCAGTTGTCGTCGCGTCCCAGCAACTTCATAAAATCAGAAATGTTCCCAGATATCCGCTTTTAAATTCTGTGGATTTTTTTATCGCGCATCGCTTCCGCTACTGCTTTCCTCCATGTTAAGATGGCAGCTTTACTGTGTTCGCTCGCTTGTCCGTCCTTCACCCACAATGCAACTTGAACTTTACAACTTTATTGTCCAGCAGAAACGGGAAACGCAATAAAAATCGATTATGTGACGTTACTGCATCGATTCAGAATCGTCCCATTAAGCATCTCGATGCATCTTTGAATCGATTATTTTCTGCACCCCTGGATCAGACGAGCTCAGGCTGGGTGAACAGTTCGAGGTTTGTAGACGCCTCCTCAGCTCATTCGCTCGTCCAACACAAAGTTTCAGTGAGCTCAGTATCTCTGGATCTGTTCGCTGTCAGCAGAGAATTAAGCTCTAACGTTGGATTTCAGCTTTAATCTCCTAAATTAGCAGCGATAACTTGATAACGGCAGAAATGTCAACACGGTCTTGTTGCTTTCTGCTGCAGCAGGACGTGTGCTGTAAATGTCAGGGCGATTTTTATTTGTATTCTTCATCAGTGCTGAAGTGAATTCCAGAGGCCCGACTGTGTGGCAGTAAGAGGCAGCCGGATCTGCGTCTCGGCGCCATGATGAGGCCCTGGAGGTCTGCGCGAGGCGGCGCGAGGCGGCGCGAGGCGGCGCGGTGGATGTGAGCGTCATTCTAATGTCACACTTGAGTCCTGGAATGATGGAGGAACATGATTTGTGCACGTCTGAATCCTCTGAGGCCTCAGCTGATGTCAGCCGTGAATCAGAGTCTTAAATTAACTTTCTGACTCACCAGTTAAATTGACCGGAAGATCAAAAAAAATCCACTGCCTCTCCTTTTCTTTATTTTATTTTTAGCGTCTACAAAACAAGATATCTTTCATTTTATCTATTTGTTGACAGCAGATTCATCTGTAATCTAATTAAGGCCTTTTTATTCCTCTGTGGGGGATTTTATTGAATTAAGATCAAGCCTCTCTGATATGTGGGTTATAGCTGTAATTATACTGGAGAAACATCTCAGGATTCTGGGTCATTTTGCACAGTATGACTTCTCTTTACATAATGACATGAAAATGCATCTTATATAAGAATGAATTAACGGTTCTCCGACTCACAGTTGCTGTTGCTTTTCTTTTAACATGATGCTTAAACCCAACAGAACCAGAACCACAAACAGACACATTACATGCATCATGTATTTTGAAGCCGTTGAATCATCTGCGTGTTGAAGATGCTGCAGGCGTCATGACCTTTGACATATTTTGAACCAGATTTCCCAGAAAGTCGTTCATTATGTTTGCTAATTAAATGCATGAGTACACTGAACTGTAATCGTGTGGCAACACTGTGGCGGTTTAATGTTTTCCTGACGCTGATATTTGCAGAGCACACAGCGCTCAGGTGGGAGAGGAGGTGCAAACACGTGGGAGGTTTATCGCACAGCGGCCTTTTCTTTTTAAAATCGCGTGCGAACAACACGAGCACCTGCTGCAGAATAACCTCACAGCGTTGATCGGAGGTGTTCTTGGGAGATGCCCACGAAACTCCTGCTGTGCTCGTGAATTCAAGGGATAATTTCGGGTAAAACATGGTTCCTTAAATATTTAACACGTTCTCAGTCCACACTCGACGAATACAGCAGCTTGGTCATTAATCACACGCTAGTGTCAACATGTTAGATTCTCAAAGGCCGGTGAACGACCCATCCAACCACCCAACAACCATTTCTTTCGTTTGTTCAGGCAGATTTTCCTATTTTCTGTCTCGTCACGACGCTTTGCTTCTGCTCAGGTTGGGTTTAGGCTCAAAAACAACGTGGTTAGCAGTTCAGAAAACATCACGGTTATGGTCTTTAGAGGGAGACGGTCCAACTTCCCGTGATTAACAGCCGCTTAAAAACTACTTGAAATGTGAGCACGAGTCCTTCAAAATATCCAGGTGTGTGAGTCGACGGTTTGGCAGTGTTGTTGTCTATAATTACGCTCAACCTTGGACGTGGATCTGTGGTTTGCAGAAACAGTAACTGCCGACATTATATCCTGGAAACTGACCTTAAAGAAAGCACCAAAGGTCGCTGACCAGGCTGTGAAGACACACATGAATATTTGGTGATTTGCCTGAATTTGTCGCCGCAGCTCATCTGTACCTGTTGAACTCTTAAGAGTGTGACAGTTAAAAGGTTATTTTATGTTTGCAGGCTGTTCTTTTTCTTCCACTTGTTCCTTTTTACGGTGTTGTTTTTGGTTCCAGGGACTCGTCTACCTTTCGGCCTGTCGGTTTGAGACCCTCTGCACGCCTTTGTTAATAAGCTGCAGGCAGATATTCAGCCTGCCGCTGAACAAAAGCTCAGTTCTCCTTCCCGTCCTTCTTTTATTCCTCTGTGTGATGGCTCTTGATGAATGAGTGGAGTTTTCTCACCATTGTACGGCCGACAGCTCGACTGTGCTCATGTGCTGCTGAACATTTGTAATATAACTCGGCGGATATGAGCCCGTGGTGGCATTATGCTTTAGTGGACATACAATGACAGGCATAATTCGCCACGGTGGGATTTGATTTTCACAGTGATCACAGAAAATATTGTTGAACAGCTTAATTAGTTTCATTCAGCCTCGCGCGGCGGACCGCAGCTCCTATGGCGAGCTGATAACGCTGCAGAGGGCCACTCATTCACAGGAGCGAGCGTCTGATATTCTCACTTTTCATTTCTGTTTTTTGGTTTATCAGAACAGCAGGAAAACAGCAGAGAAATGAAGCGTGTGCAGTTCAGATTAGAATCCTACAGAATTTAATCAATGAGAGGAGAAGACGCGGCGCAGACACAACTGGATGTGATGACAGTCAGACATGGAAGTGGCGCAGAGCGAGATACCGAACACAACAGAGGAATTACATCCTGTAAGTCACCTTGATAAGGAAAAGGAGAGCACATACTGTCACCCTGGACAGGTTTATACCGCTGAGCGAGTGCAGTCGACCCTCTGGAGGTTCCACGTCATCATACAGCAGGAACAGGTTCATCTCTTTGTGCCTGCAGGCAGAACGAAATTATCTTTGGAACAGAGACAGCGGGGGGGAAGCATCACAACATCTTAGAGGTTCAGCGTGATGAAAGCAGGGAACAGGAAGGACCTGCAGGACCAAACATCAGGTACAGGAGGGACAGACCGCCTGCTGTTCAGCTTCTGGGAGCTCATTATCAAAGGAAAAATTCATTTTCATATGGAAACCCAGTCATCCTCCTCCTGATGATGTAAAGTCCTCCTCTCCTCCTCCTGATGATGTAAAGTCCTCCTCTCCTCCTCCTGATGATATAAAGTCCTCCTCTCCTCCTCCTGATGATATAAAGTCCTCCTCTCCTCCTGATGATATAAAGTCCTCCTCTCCTCCTCCTGATGATATAAAGTCCTCCTCTCCTCCTCCTGATGATATAAAGTCCTCCTCTCCTCCTCCTGATGATATAAAGTCCTCCTCTCCTCCTCCTGATGATATAAAGTCCTCCTCTCCTCCTCCTGATGATATAAAGTCCTCCTCTCCTCCTCCTGATGATATAAAGTCCTCCTCTCCTCCTCCTGATGATATAAAGTCCTCCTCTCCTCCTCCCGATGATATAAAGTCCTCCTCTCCTCCTCCTGATGATATAAAGTCCTCCTCTCCTCCTCCTGATGATATAAAGTCCTCCTCTCCTCCTGATGATATAAAGTCCTCCTCTCCTCCTCCTGATGATATAAAGTCCTCCTCTCCTCCTGATGATATAAAGTCCTCCTCTCCTCCTCCTGATGATATAAAGTCCTCCTCTCCTCCTCCTGATGATATAAAGTCCTCCTCTCCTCCTCCTGATGATATAAAGTCCTCCTCTCCTCCTCCTGATGATATAAAGTCCTCCTCTCCTCTTTCTGATGATATAAAGTCCTCCTCTCCTCCTCCTGATGATATAAAGTCCTCCTCTCCTCCTGATGATATAAAGTCCTCCTCTCCTCCTCCTGATGATATAAAGTCCAGAGTTGCAGCATTCTGTCTCCTTACTTTGTCCACTGTCATCACATTCTCTTGAATCACAACTGATTGATTTGAAAATAAAGTTATTTAACCCTCAATGCACAGCAGAGCTCCTGTGACAACCCCAAATAAAAGCCTCACTGGGACTCCAGCTCAGTTTGTTTAATTAGGACTGGATCTGAGGTGAAGCCCTGCGTCTCCTCCAGCTGCTGACTCTGAAACACTGAGCTGGTGTTGCTCAGCTCGAGATGCTCCGTCAGCTCTGCGGCTCTATCTCAGTGGTTCTGAGGGGGCGCGGGGATATTATGCTTTAGTGGACACAAAATGATGGGTAATTTGTTAAAGTTGGAGTTCCAGCCTCATCTAGCCGCAGGCAGCATGCTTTATCTGTACTGCTGCATAATGTTTTCAACAGCAGAATCCGTCTGTGTGACTCTGAGAGCGATCTGCCGCCACCAGAACCTCTGCTGCAGAACTGCTGTAGCGCCTTTTGTGTTCAACTAATAGTCTGCTGTTGGGGCTCATCGTGGGTTTTCGTGCTGGCTTGCTTTCTTGCCGTCCATTATTCAGTCTCAGCTTGTCTAACCGCACCAACCAGGCTTTTTCTGCACACCTTTGATTTCCCTGCAGTGATCCAAATATATAAAAACAGGTTTAGCTGCACATCTGGAGAGCCAAAACCACTTGCTCTCCTTCTCCCACGTGTAATGCAAGTTAATGAACTAGCCAGTACCAACGGTCTGGAACAGCTTTAGCCAAGTGAACCTCCTCCTGGCTGCAGTGAAAGGTGTACATGAGGTGTGCTAAATGGAAAAACTAGTGGTGTGTCTCTTTAAGAGCAGCAGCAGTGGCTCAGACCGGCTCAGACACACACCAGCACTCAGAGTTATGGATGAATATGAGTTCTGGCACTGAGACACACTGAGATACAGTGCTGGAGAGCTGACTGTGTTGCAGTCCGCCGTTACACGACCGACCGAGTGACTGACGGAGGAACGCAGCAAAGATTAACACTGTGATGAAAACCTGGAGCAGTTAACTAAATTTGCGAACCCAAACCCGTTTCTTTTATGCCAAACATGTCCGCCCTCGCTGACTCCAACCTGAGCAGACCTCATTAAAGAGAGGAAGTCCACAGCCCACTCTGTCCACAGGGAGCGTGTTGGAACGTGCAGCTTACACAAAAACAGGATTCAATGAAGAATTTTGATTTTGCTGTTCGTTGTTTTATTCCAGGCTGCTGACTTCACATGCAAAAGTGTCGTGGAAACATCTCTGACTGTTAGAGAAACCTGTCTGATGGTAATACGTGTGTTTTCATTCTGTTAACCCAAAGTACGGCTGTGGATCATGAGCCAACAGTTAAAGCAAGGAAGCAAAGGAATACCTACACAATAAAAGCAAGGAATCTCTGTCTGTCTGTCTCTGTGTGTGTGTTCCTCAAATATCTCTGCGGATCAGGATCAGACTGACCTGAGAGTTTCAAAATGGCTGCTGCGTGGTTCAAAGGTGTGCAACGTCGCATTTGTTTGGACTGCAGAGCCCAGCGCGACCCCCCACCTTAAGAAACAAGCGGATTTATACCTGCAGCGGCGCGAGCTGGACCGGGATTTTGAGTCCGGGCCGAGTCTGTTCGGGTCTGAGGAGATCCGGAGACGCGCGGACAACAAAGTGGAATCGGAATCTGTGGATGTTCATGTGTAGCTAGCTGCTAGCCGCTAGCCCACCCACACGGCCCACCTCCCGAGTCGACGGACCGGACGCACCGGCTAGTCCAAAACCGGACTTAGGGTAAATAATGTCCGCCGCGCTTTTTCGCGAACATTGCCGTCACGTTTGCAAAATCAAAAATAGTCAAAAACTGCCAATTATACCCTGGAAAATCGGATTTCACAACAAACAAACCTAAATATCCCTGACGTCCCACCTTCAAACACAGCCGCATTTGGCCATCCATGAAAAAGCTCCTTAACCTCCCACTTTTCTACAGGAATACATATTTCCTATGGGCACTGCACTAGTACACAATAAAAGAGATTGGAGATGGACTGATTTCTGGTAAACTGACTCTTGTGGTCCTTAAATCTGTTCTTCCTCGTATCGTCTCTTCTCTTTGGTTTGCGTGTCTGAGATGTACAGAACGAGAGGATTAGCACATCGTTTGTAAAGGTTGGTTTGACTCGACTCGGAGGAAAATCACCTCGACAGCATTAAATGTCGAGATAAAGACTTAAAGATGGCCGCCACACAGCACAGGAGCACAACCAGGTCCACCAAACATTATCTCTCTGTCCTGCCTACGCTTCCTTATTCCTCCTTTCTTGCCTCCTCTTTTGTCATTCAGCAGTGTCTGTCCGTCCTCTTCCTCCTCCTCTCCCTCACAGCAGCAGCAGGAGGGAGGGCAGATAAGGCCGAGGCCTTGTAAGCTTGTATATCTCCACAGACAGGCGGGATTTTCTCTGTCTGGTTCGGGAGATGCCGACGTTGAATCTTGACACTGCAAGTTGTTGCTCAGGGGAGAAACCAGTAAAGCTCCACCAGCAGCTCCCACTGAGAGTCCCGGAGCTTCCTCACCCAGCCGGGCTTATCGTCGCCTCGCGTTGCCGGAGGAAGAAATATGATCCTTCAGCATGTCGGCTCAATGTGCTGCAGCAGCTCAATTTTTCTCAGCTCTTCATTATACGTTTGTTTACTCCGCCCGAGCTAATGGCCTGCTCCTATTGGTTAAAACCCTTCGCAGAGTGTAATCCTCAGGGGCCTATCAGAGCTCAGCGCTGTCTGGGGAGCACTGGGCTGGATGTTCTGATGCACTTTGGGGAGTCCGCTGGGAACCTCCGTTTTCTTGTGGTGGTGGGAAGTGTGTGTGTGTGTGTGTGTGTGTGTGTGCGTGTGCATGTGTGTGTGCATGTGTGTGCATGTGTGTGCATGTGTGCATGTGTGTGCAGGTGTTACCCTGACAGGAGGCTGTGTAGACCAACAGACAAACTGGATTTGTAGATACAGGCAGAAACTGTGGCTGGCAGGCAGTATGAGAGTGGAATGTGTGTATATACTGTATATATATATATATATATATATGTGTGTGTGTTTATATACTTTTTGCTGACCCTTGATATGGAATCATTAACCGCTAACAAGCAAGATTAAAATGTATTTATCATTTCTTATTAATTAGAAATGACCAATAACACAAACGCGTCTCGTTTTATAAGAACAGGGTTATTTTAACACGTGCGATGGCGTCATAAACAATAATTAAGTAATAATAGGACACAGAACACATTGTTCTCTCAGTTCTGGTTGTTTTAAACAGGTCCAGCAGCAGATTGGTTAGTTGAAACAGTTTAAACTCCCTCACTGAGACTAGAGGAGCTCTAGAAAACCTTCACCGTCCACCAGGTTTGCAGGCAACACAAAGCAAAGCCTCTGAGTTATCGGCTCTGCGTTCGACATCGACACCACAGATCGCTGCAAAGAATACGACTGATGATCTGTGACAACGTCAGCGGCTCTTTTGTGGGTTTTACTTCACATTTTCTCTTCAGTTCACCATGAAACCAGAAGCGTTTTCTGACCTTTTAACATCACAGCATGGGTGTGCTCTCCTGCAGCGCTCAGGTTTCCTCTCGCAGAAGGAAACTTAACAGCTCTAAAATGTGCGAGGACAGAAAGTCCAGCTGAAATCTGCCTGCTCCATTAAAACTGGGTGTTTTTAATTAGTGAGGAACCTTAAATAAAGATCAAGTAGACACTTATAGAGAGTGTAATATCCTAGCTGGCGTGTTTTCAGCAGATTTGAGCAGCGCAGGTTAAATCCAAGGTCTGCTCGGTTTGGAAGACAAAGTGAATCCTGATGACTAAAGCTGTTTGTAAACTCTTTTTTTTCTTGGCGAGTCGAGTGCTGCTGTTAATGGACATCTCATCTCACTGAACACCACCCGGAGTAAAAAACACACCGAGGAAACGAGACAACCTGTTGCTTCAGCTGCCAACGCGCTCTGGAAACACGCCCGCGAGCTGCGTGAGGATTAAACCCAACAATGACACGTCGTCTCACACCTTCACATGAGAAGACAATAGCTGCTTTAGTAAACATCGTACTGATGAGGATGAAAGTAACACACAGATTACACAGACTGTAATTATACGTACGTGCTGCTGTGATGTGTTCGTGTCTGACCTGAGACAAACTTTCACACTCGTAAATCTCATCCGTCTCCTTTTTGTGCGTATGTTTTTGTGTCGTCAGATGAGATCCTCATCGTCAGACAATTCCCCGGATTGTGAGAGTTTTTTTCCTGTGAAAAATTAACAGCTTTTAAATGAAGTTTCCGTGTTTGTATCTAAATGTTTCGGGGTTAGCTTAACGGCTCATTAGCGAACACCGTCCCAACACGACTAACGACACTCAGGGTCTGAAAGATTACAAGATTATATCGAGTCCTAATTATCTCAAGTAAGCAATATAATAACCTTATAACAGCTGTGCAATATTATAAACTAATTAGGATTCAATTAACTAACTCAGTCAAAACAAAAGAATAAACGTAATTCATAAAAACAAACTCTTCCATGTGGTAGTAACTTGACGCTAACGATGATGCGCCGCTGCATCCTCCAATGACGAGATCACGCTGAAGCAACACAGCTGGAAATCAAAATGTTGTGACATCACGCTACATGTGACATCATGACGTGTCGCCGTCTCGCCTGATGTATGTTGTTTGCACATCCGGCTGATGCTGCCGGGCGGAGGATGTAAATGTGACGGGAGAGGAGGAGGACTAACAGCAGCGCTCCTGTGTGGGATTTGATGTGCTGCGATGTTGATTACAGCGTCCCACCATCCTCCATCTCTTCAAATTTATCACTGCTTGATGATATATCCTCCCTCCCTCCCTCCACCTTATCCCTCTCCCATCTGTTCTCCCCCTCTCTGTCTTATTTACTTTGGGTGAAGCTGCAACATGAAGCAGCAGCAGCAGCAGCAGCAGCAGCAGCAGCAGCGTTGTTGTCGGTGTGATCTCTGATTGCAGACTCCCACCACTTTTGTCAGTCACAATTCATCATTTTAAACATTTCTCTCTCTCACTCCATCCATCTCTCGCTCTCTCTGCATTCATTTGTTGTTGTTTTTTTTCTTTTTAACGGAGAGGAAGAAGTGATTTGCGGGAGAGACGGAGCTGACGTCGGGTTTGATGTGGATTGCAGCATCCCTCCGTCGCCGTCAGTCACAGTTTATCACTTCAGCCCCTCGGCTCTCTTTCTGCGTCCCCTCATGTTTATTTAGTGAGAGGAGGATGTGATCGGAGAATTATCTTCTGCTGATGTAATCCTGTGATATTGATTGCAACTTCCCACCACTTCTGTCCAGCTGAATTTATCATCTGTTGACGATATGTGATCCCCCTCCTCTCTTTTCTCTCTCTCTCTCTCTCTTTCTGAACACCTGCACAACACAAAGCAGCGATGTTTAAAAAGAACAGTCAGCTTAAATGAAAAACAAACATTGTTTTGAAATAAAATATGGAAATTATATTGATTTACATTCTGAAAAGCATCCAAACAGGTCAGAAAGTAAATCACACACATGATCTGACAACATTTCTTTGCCAGTTCTTGCTCCTCAGATAAATATCTTGCTCATTAGCTGCTTCGTTGTTCTGTTTCTTCACCAGCTAGTTTCTGACTTATGCTTTGTTCCAGTCAACATCAGAGGTCGTAGTTTCCCAGTTGAAATATGAAAAGTTTTCCAGGTGCACGACACCAAAAATTACCAGAAAAACCTTGCTGACCGTGACAAAATGAAGTCTCTTTGGCGAGTGCACACCTCACCTGAGGGGGTTGCTTCAAGGAGAAACATGATCTTTTCCTAAATATACAGAAACCTACAGTTGTACTTTTGGTGCCTTTATTTTGAAAGTGAAGCCGGTTGTTTTCACGGGTAGGTGAAGCCAAACACGAGAGGCGCTGTGGACCATGGGTACTGGATACTGGGATGCATTTGGACTCGTGTGTCCGGCCTCCAATTCCAGTTTAAATTCTCCCTTCCGCTCTGCTTTGGTCTTGAGTAACTCTCGTGGAAAGCATCAGGCTCTGCTGGAAATGATCATAGTGGTGAGAGCAGTTCAGTCACCGGCTCCTCCTGTCTGTAAGTCAAAGTGTCCAAACACAAATGTGCTCCTGATGACGAGGTCAGAACCTCCTGGACCTTCTTTTAATACGTCGTCTTCCGGTTTGTAACTTGGCTGTGAACTTCCACCTGGCTGAGCGAGATGACTGGAGACAGATGAACTTCCTGTGTACTGCAGGTGAAGAGGCTGCGCTGGGAGTTCGTCCTCACACTGAAGCTCTGCTCCACATTGATCCTGTTACTAAAGCTGCACCAACATGAAATGCATCATCTCAACAAGCTGAAAGTGCGTTTTCTTTTTCAGTTTTTACAACAAGACGATCGAAGCCACCGCTTAAAGGTGACTAATGTCTGAGTCCACCAGCTCTGTTAATGTGTGTGTGTGTGTGCTGGGTTAATTACACAGAAATTGTAATTAATTTATCAGCAACACTGTGTGCAAACATGATGTATGCATCCATATGTGGGTCGGGAGTGTGTTTTTTTCTACTTGTGCTTTTGTCTTTGGCCAAACAAGCAGCAGTGTTCGTTGGATCCGCGTGTCTCTGGTGGTTCGTTAGCGCTGTGGGTCTGTAACAGCTGAGAGGTTTCCCTCTCTCCTCAACATTTTATCTGATAAGACGCACACGGAGTTCACTGGCTGCTCCAGAACAGCCTCCTGGTGATTTATGCTTGTTGTTTGTTGAGCTCTGATGTCTGAGGTGCCGTCAGCTGGCTGGAAAATGCTCCACATCCAGTATGAGAGAGGATGGGATGAACGATATGTCTGGATTTGAAGAAAATGTGCGAATATTCACACAGAACTACTCGCATCACACTGCTACACTTTAAGAGTCTCGTTCACTTTGTGCCTTTGTGTAAAACAGCCACAAAGTGCCGAACACAACACGACAACAGCAGAAAAACGCTCTGTGCAGCTTGTTAATCAGCTGGAATTCCCTTTTTTCTTTTTGCTGAACATCGTTTAAACAAGGCCGGCACATCAACAGCAGAGAAACAACCATATCAGTAAATACAGTCGGTACTTTTGGACTACAATGTTTTAATAAATCTGTAAAAGAAAAGGGAGTTTAAAGCCTCATGTGATTTAGAAATGATCCCACCACGTCCGTGTTTCGTGCAGCGCATTCACACGGGATAAGCGAAGTCTGTGTTTTAACTCGAATTTACTGACATTATCCCGGGTCGATCGCACCGGAGCCCTTACTGGAGCAGCACAACGGTTAGATATGGATATTTTTAATATAATATCTGGTGAGTCTGTTTAAAGATAGAAAAATGTTCCTTACTGCATGTTGCCATGCATGTAATCCATCTAATCATCTTTAGAGATTTCACTCTTCTGATGAGCCTCCTGAATTGTCAGAACTTTTATTTATAATTCCCAACGCAGCCTCCATGATTCTCCACCAGGAAGGAAGGCGTGGAAACACAAAAAACCTTAAGAAAAACAAAAAAACGACCCCAAATCACAGAGATGCTGATTCACACGGGATTAATATTCACATGACCTCTGTGTTTGGTGAAATATGATAGGTAATTTGCAGTGGAATTTTTACTTTACAAATTACGAACATGGCAGATTCGCACGGGATTAAGATCACAGATGACCTCCGCAATTATTACAAATCACATGAGGTCCTCAGGTTATACTAGTCCTGTGTGAATAGAGCTGAAGTGTCAAAACAAATCCTGAGTTTTGCACGTGCAGGACTTCACAGTTAATACCTGGTTAGACTTTCAAAATAAAGCTTGCTGAGGAGCTACATCCTACATCGCCCGGTAGTCAGTTACATTTTATAATTACATTGTAATTCTAGATGAGATGTCTCTTCACAGCATCGGGTCGGAGCGCCGGTCCACTGACCAGGCTGCCATATTTGATGCGTTTGGAGTGAGTGAGTGGGTGATGCAGCCTGTTGTCTGTTTTTAATAATTAAAATGAAGATGTGGTTTATTGTGTCTTTAAATGCGGCTGAGTGAAAGAGGTGAAACAGTCACACAGACAGCTTTAACCTCCTGAGACTCACTCGTCAGCTGAGGATGACTTATCGGGTCAATTAACAGCGATAGTGATTTTCTTTATGTATAAGTAGAGTCATAAAAAAATAATGGATATTAATGATATTCAGAGAGAACTGAACATATAGCTTCCTTTGTTTTGTCACCGGGGATCATTAGCTTCTGATGAAAGATATGTTTCTGTAATCTACAGTTTTAATTACCAGCGATCACATACACAATCGTTACCTTCTAATTAAGATTTCTTTAACGGCTATTGATGATTGCTCATATTGTGTTCAGGGATCAACTTGTTGTGGAAGTCTGCAGCCTCTGGCAAACAACAGAGAGCGTCTCAATGAGTCGGCTGTCGACAGAATGAAAAGATTATTCCAAAAAACAAAAAAGATGCAAATTTCAGTCGCGGAATTTGTTTTTAATCATCACCGCCGTGTGAATGTTGTGTGCAGCAGATATCTGTGGACTGTGTTTCTATAAGTGTGCAGATCTTCCTCTTTTTAATATTTTTCACACTAACAGCACACACACACACACACACACACACACACTAGGCCATCTGTTGATCTACAGTAGATTAGCCTGCTGGTGGGAGCAGCCTCATCTCGCTCACACACACAAGCTGCGATGTGCCAGAGTCTCGAGGCCGAGCATGACGAGGTGTCAAAGTGTTTCGCTCTGCCTGCCAAGTATCTCTCTCTCGCTCCCCACCTCCCTCCATCCTCTTCATCCATCCCTCCTTTCCTACATGTCCCCCCTCCCGTGCTTCCTCCCTCCTTGCTGATGAAATCATCAGATCGCACGTGCGACTCTGTTTTGTTTCGTCCTCCACGCCGCGTCACGTCCCGCTGGGCGCGTGGATGTTGTTGGTCTGCTCAGATTGTGTTGATTTCATAATTCTCTCCTTGATTGTTGTGCTGCGACTGTACGTGAGTAAGTTGCGTAGTTCGATTATTAGTTGTCTGTTTTAGTGTTAATTGTTGGAGTCTAGTTGGCCGGATGCATCACATCGTTCTGCTGTCTCACGGCCCGGTGGAAACTTGTTGTTAGACTACTAATCCTGATTACCAAACCCAACTTTAAATATTTCTTTGATTGCATTATATTTTACTTTTATAAAGCCTTATATTTTCATGTGTGTGATGTCGTGTTCGTTCCACTGGGAGCTGAAGAAAAGAGGCGCCATGAGAAGTAAAAACACCATGAATAAAACAAAAATGACAGATTGTCCTGAAAGTGTGTATACATGTGTCTGTCTGTGTGTGTGTTAGTGTTATGTCACTTGGGATTTCAGCTGACCCACATATAGAACATGGCTCACTGGACATGACGATATAAACATGCAACTCCCAGCGGAACAACAGTCTGTTGTGACTTTTGTCAGCTGACATCGGCTCCGTCTGAAACAACAGTCACACTTTAAACAGTTCTCTCAACCACTGCTGCATGTTTCAGGAGTAAAGTTTGATACCCAACATATCTAAAGTTCTTTAAAGGGATATTCCGGTGTAAGTTTAATCCATGGTCTAAATCACCATGAAACTGTGTTAGACTCCCTCTCGAGAGATCAAGTTAGCAGACCGCTAATTTACGGAGTTTTATCAACCTCAGAAACGACCGCACGACAACAATACACTGCAGTAAATGGATCCAAATATAAACCGCCACCAAAAAGCCACAAATAATGCTCAGAACAGCACCAAACTTCAGCAACAGTACAAATAGGGTCTCAGCACATAGTCCGGGGCATCTAACCTCCGCTAGCTTAGCTGGATTTCTATTGTGAAGCTAAAAACAGAGTTCAACTCTCCTCCATCAGCTTCCGGGTCGGGGAAGTCCCGACGCGACGATTACCGAGTGCGGTTAGAAATGCTCAATTCCGTTCTTTTCCCTGTCCGCTCTCGATAATAACTGTTATAAACTGGCAGGTAAGACACATATGAACTTTGATTGCTTTTCCATGGAGTCATAATCATACATTTTCATCCATGAGCCGCGGAACTCTACTGCACTCGGTAATCGACTCGTCGGGACTTCCCGTCAACAGGAAGCTGCTGCAGAAGAGTGGTAAATTTAGTCAGCTTTTCAGTAGAAATCCAGCTAAGCTAGCGGAGGTTAGATGCCCCGGACTATGTGCTGAGACCCTATTTGTACTGTTGCTGAAGTTTGGTGCTGTTCTGAGCATTATTTGTGGCTTTTTGGTGGCGGTTTATATTTGGATCCATTTACTGCAGTGTATTGTTGTCGTGCGGTCGTTTCTGAGGTTGATAAAACTACGTAAATTAGCGGTCTGCTAACTTGATCTCTCCAGAGGGAGTCTAACACAGTTTCAAGGTGTGTTAGACCATGGATTAAACTTACACCGGAATATCCCTTTAATATCACGTTTCCAGTTGATTTAATGAATAGATAAAAGCAGGAACATAATCGCGTGACCGTTAATCACTGACCCAAAAATCACCAGTCTGTGTATCCGAGCCAGCCGTCACCAAATTAACTGGTTTTGGGTCTGAAATGTTTCCCTGAAAGTAGCCAAAGTGATTCCTGCACACACACACACACACACACACACACACACACTAACACACACACACACACACACACACACTTCTGTTGTCATCTCCTGAACTGCAGCCCAGTTTTCCAGCCAGTCAGTGTGTGTGTTTGCTTATTTTGGTGAACACAGCATGAGTATGTGCACGTGCATGTGAGAGACAGAAAGTGTGTGTCCGTGTGTGTGCGTGTTTGTGTTTAAGTGTGTGTGTGTGTGTGTGTGTGTGTGTGTTTGTGTTAGGGTGCCATCTGTTAAAATATTGAGTGGAACAGACCAGCATTATTCCCACAATCCCTCCCTGCTGTCCCCTCCGTTTGCCACCCTTTCATCTATCTATCTATCTATCTATCTATCTATCTATCTAACTATCTATCTATCTATCTGTCTATCTATCTATCTTCAGTCTTCCTCCCTCCATCATGCTGCTGACCCTCTCCTCATCCACGCCTCCTCTCGTTGGCTCGGGGCTGTTTTCTCCTGCAGCACCACCCGATGACCAAAACGTGGATGTAAACAACAGCGTCATCGGCGTATCATCGCATCAAACGCATCATTTACATATTTCTGCACAACACGTTACACAACAGCCCAGCGCCACTCGACTTGTTTGGGTTAGCGAAGTTGATAATTCGATGCAAATGTGTTTATTCCTATGACTCATGCAGCATTGTTTGATGTTCTGTCTCTGTCTTTTCACTCACTGCTGTCGACTTCTTCCTTCTTCAGATTTTCTCCTTTTAGAGGCTGTTTTTCATGCACAAGTTGTGTGTTGGAGCCTTTAGGTTGTTTTGTGAAGATAATGTGTAGTCGAAGTACTCAAACCTGCAGTTTATTACTTCTTTCACACGTTTTTATTCAGAGAGTTCAAGACATGAGCGTATTCATTTTTAATTCCATGCAAGAAGTAGTTATCTTGTGACACTTTCTATTTTGAGTAGGTCACTTTTTGGAGTGAGAACAGGCAGATGGAGGGTGTGTTAAGTTGTTACACGTGCAGTTTAAGGTTTTGGAGAAGAGGACGGGCAACATGTTAGTTCAGTAATCGCTCACATTGGAATGCTTCAGTATTTGTGTTTGATGACTATTGACTTATCGTTGACGCCCCCTAAAAAAATCACTTATTTCTTGAGTTGTTGAGTTCAGAGAAACTTTATAAACTTGCTGTCAGTGGCCTTTAAATTATTTGGGGCTTCTTCTAAATTCAGCAATTGTTAGTTATTGATCGCTTCCTTTCTTTGCTTTTTTCTGATGCTTGTTTTATCGGCCCTGTTGTTCTGAAATGCAGAACATTACTGACGTGGTGGATGGGTTACATGTATGTTTTTCACTGCTCATCTCTTCCCCTTGTATTCATTACATTAGCCCTTTTTAGATCGAAAAGGCGGCACATTTGCTCCAAGGTAAGAATGACAATGTGCCGGCCTGTCTTTTTAAAACGGAGGCGAAATTTTCCTCCTTTTCCAAAAGGTAGGCGTAAACATGTGACGTGACGTGAAGCTCAAAGTTGGGCTGTGAACAGTGACAATGAATTTGTCTTCAAAATAAGAGCTTTACATTGCACCCCGTTGGAGTTTAGAACTGGGTTCTCAGCGGGGGGCTTTTAATTTGAAAGTAGCAACCGTTCGTAGCTTGCCAACACAACATCAAGCTAACACAACCAAACAGCTACAGAGACCGAGGAGACGCTAGCATCTCCTGGATCTCAGCAGCTGTCCAGTTGTTCATCTTAATGTCCGCGGATGAAGTGATGGCACATTGAGGTCTCGTTTTTAACTAGTCAGCGGACCACACCAGACCCCCAATTTGCCGCCCTCTGTCTAAAACCGCAGACGAGCCGCCAAAAGGACGGGAAAATTGGCGGCTTGCTGCTCTGTCTAATAACGGCTACTGTTGCTGAAGTTTAGAATTGACTTTGTACTCTCTATAGAAGCTATACAGTCTCTACATCCATGTACACATTTTGGTTTTAATCGATGTTACAGCCTCACAAAACACAACTCTTTTATAAAGACTAATGGTGACATTCAGATGACAAAAGTCCCATTCACAGTGATCCATTAGTTGAGGCTGGTGTGGGTGTGTCCGTACTTTCTGTTGTAGCGGTTACAAATCTCAACCATAGATTGTTGTGTTGACAGCTGGTGGCAGCAGGGTGATGCAGTGAAGAGCCTCCGTCAGCAGGATGATTTGGAGCCGCCCGCCCCGCTGATTCACCCAGCGCTCTAAATCCAGACCACAGGTTTTATTCTCTGGGTGATCCTGACCGCTGACCTCACCGAGGAAAGACGAGAATATTCAGTTTGGAATATTGAGTGATTTAAGAAGAGTTTTACACTAGTTTAGATCTCCTGGAGGGCTGGTTAAAATAATTTCTTTCTCCGTCTTATTCTGATTTTGAAACGTTGACATATTGGCTCAGATTTGTGTTCTAACAGCAGCTCCAGAGTTTGTTTTTATGTTAACTGATGATTAGTCTTGTGTTAATCAATATCACTGCTGGTGGGTAGTTTCTTAATTAGCGCTCTCTTACTCGCCAACATATGTCAAGAGTGTAAATGTTAATATGTAATGACTGAATTGATCTGCGGCGCAGCAGTGGCTGGTCATCCAGCACCTGCGCTGCACATATTCAATATTCTGACTAGTGCGCTACACATTTGTAGAGTTACCTTCTGACACCTGACACTCTCTGTTACAACTGATCTAACCATTGAACCAGTGACTATAATATCCCATAAATTCTCGAACAAATTGTGCAATTTTCAGATTGTTGTTTGAAGAAGAACTTTGCAAAATGGCTTCAACAAATTCTAGTAAATCCTTCTTGCAAATTTTGCTTTTAAATGCAATTTCTTTGCTGTTTGAACACGCCGTTTACTTCGAATTTTATATATAATTTCAATTCAGTAACCAGTAACCAACCAATATATTTATAACTCTCTTTGTCAACTGAGGAGAAACTCCCACAACTCTCTTTTAAAAGTCACTCAATTTGTGAGTGGTTTAGTCAGGTGAAAACTTTATTAATGATTTCGGCCTTCTTGGAAATTCGGCAAACGTGGATTTGCGGTTTATATGACACGTTAGAATAATTACTAACTGCCTCTATAGTCTTCAGGTTGCAGAACAACAGCAGCTGCAAACAATATGATCCCTCCCAGCTTTAACCGAGGCGATTATCGTCCACTCTTCCCTCTGCGGAGCGACAGAACGGAAAACAAAGAGGAACAGAAGAACATGTAGCGGCAGAGAGTAGGTGGTGGATTAGCAAAGGATGAAGACAAAGATTTATTTTTCTACAACCTGCTCCGTCCTTGTATCTCACCGCCATTATCTCCCTCTCTCTCTCTCTTTGCTCTCCTCCCCTCCACCCTCCACCTTCCTCCATCTTTATCTCCTCCCATTATTCTCTCCCATCGCACCTCTCCTTGTCAGCACGTTGTTTTCTGTTTTCTGAAATGAATGCCCTCGGTTTTCATCCTCTGCTTCTCACCACTATCCAACACATGAATACAACAGTGAATGAGAATGTTTTGCTTTGCCTCTCTGTCCACCGCCCACATTCATCATGTCGCTCTCTTTCTATTCTGAGCCGTCGTCCGACCGGGTCTTTGTGTGAATACATGGAAGTCTTTTAGTGTGTTCGCTCGCACTGCTGATGTTTGGTGTTTTAGGCTTCTTATTGTAGCTGGTTTGAGTTTGCTGTCAGAGGAATATATCTCAGGTTTCTTCTTTTAATATGAGATTATATTTCATGAGATGCTTTATTGAAGAAAATCTGTCGCTCTGTAATATTTCACTGACCATTGTTATCACCTCCAGCAGGTGAACAGATTTGTTTTCCCGGCGACTGCCAATGCCAGTGCTGCATTATTGACACGACTACATCTAATCTAACACTGCCAGACTCCCTCTCCTTGCCCAGGGGATTGTGGGTATTTGATTTGGGATCTGTCTCCATCTGGACTCCAGTGGGAAAAAGAGAATTGCAAAGAAATAACGCCACGCTGCTTCCAGCACCTTCGGCATGCTGGGAAGTTCAGGCTTCACTCCGGCTTTTGAGAGATGCAGCTGGGGAAGGAACCGGCGAGGTGGATTCAGTTTGTTGATAACAGCTTCAAGACAAACCAGGATAAAAAACAAAAAAAACAGCTAAAAATACACCGTCCATGATGGGAAAAGGCAGAGATTACTGTGGGAGCAACAGTGTTTTAGAAATATGTAAAGACTTCCTGTGAAGCTGCAGTCTGAAGGCAGTCGTCTCTACTCTGAAACTCTCTGAGCTAAACTTGACTCAGTTAATTCACCCGAACAAATCATATGAGACGCAGGATGCTGCGGGGCTCAACCTCAAATCTGTTTTCAAACCAGCAACAATGTGTCTGCGGCGAAAAAACCCTATATTTTCTATATTCTAGTCTGACTGGGAGACTTCGCTCAGAATTCTGCTCAAAGTTTTGAAACTACAGCGCTCACAATTTGGGGAATGAAGGGATGTAAACAGGAAGTATAATGTAAACATGTTGATTAGCAGGAAAATAGAGTAATTAGTTTTCACACTGTAGTAAAGACTGATACAAGTTAGTCGTCTTATGCTAAATATGTCAACGTGAATACTTGAAACGCAGGAGAAATGCTGCTGAATGTCTGACAATGGACGACTTCGCTGATGTCGCGGTGACGGCTGGTTTCTGTCTTACAACACACCAAACAGTGACTTGTGAGTAACAAATGAAAAGATTGTGAAATATCCGAGTCACTCAACCCTTCAGGAGTACTCCACTAAACTAACGGTGTGGTGGCATGATGAGAGGAAAAGGCAGCAGAGAGGAAAGGAGTGATAAGAGAGAGGAGAACAGACAAACACGGGCCAGAGAGCAGAGATGAAAGAGGAGAAACCACAGGAGAAGAAGAGAGAGGGAGGAGGGTGACAGGTGGATTAAAGAGAAAGAAAATCTGCATGAAAGTCAGAGAGGTGGAGGAGAGGACGAAGGGGAAGACGCCGATCGATAAACTGAGAGAATCTGATATTGAGTGAGTGTGTTTTCACATGCACACACAAACACTCTGAGGAGTATCTCTGAATAGTCTCTCACACACACGCTAACAAGCCTCCTGCCTCCATGTTTCCACCTCTCGTCAGCACAGAGGATCCTGATTATCCACCTCCTCCATCCCTCCATCCCTCCATCCCTCCTCACCAAGGAGCACTTATTCCTCCACCTGCTTCATCGTGCCAAGAAAAATCTCAAACAGTCCTGTCCATGTGGAGGAGGAGGAGAGGCCTGAGAGTCTGCTGAGAACATGAAACCCTGCTTCTCATTTGAGCTTTTTGGACATCGTTCGCCATTTATTGCACAAATATTTCCCCGATCTTGGGACTCGTTAAATCAGAATCCAGCAGGGCAGCAACACGAGCAGTCAGGCGGGCTGGAAACAAGAACACCAGAACCGACACACAAATTCACAACCAAATGATTTGGCAAAGGAGACAAAAAGTGCTTATTAAAATTACACCCCAGACTGACGCTCGTAAATTTAGATTATCGCAGCTGCAGCGCTTCCTTTTTCAATGTTGACCCGCTCTCGTCGCCTCAGTTGTTGTTGTTTCACTGCCAAATGTCTTGATTTAGACGGTGTGGCAGCTGACCGAACACATCGTTAACCGCTCGTATGTTTCATCACCACTTATTATATTAGATACAGTTTATGTCACAATCAAACAAAGGATTTTGGCAGAGGGACACAAATTCCTCGTCCTGTTTTTGTTGCACGATGGCAGACGAACTTCCTGTGAACGTGAGGTTTATCAGGTTATTCTTCTGCAGCCATCACACTGTACAGTCAGTGTTTACTTTAGAATAATAAGTTTTAAGTAAATAAAAAAGTTGTCTATTCACCTTCACAAAAAGCACGATATCTCTCCTGGTGTAATGAATTGACAGAACAGAAAAGAGAAGCGTAAAGACGATCCGATCAGGTTTTTTAGATGAGTTTTTGAGTTTGCTCTCGGGGAGATAAAGCCTCCGTCACCTGGACGACTCTGACAGGCTGATATTAAATTAACCTTCATTGTCAGTCTGATGTATCGGCCTAACCCCCGCTCTCATTATCTCCCAGTGTAAATTTGACACCTGAATTCTCTCATCACATCCCGTCTGCCATATCATCCACCTTAAATATACACTTATCTTGAATTGTTAAAAGACAATCCCTTCAACCTCCGCGCCCGCCGGCTCGATTACAGCGCTCCAGGTTTTCTGATATTACTGTAATATTTCAGAGGAACTCTCTCCCGCTGCCTCGGACACAGAACTGTATTGTGATCGGAAGATCTGAGTGTCATTTCATTTTATTTCACTTCATTTTGTGTGTTGCCCTCTCTGCGAATTCGCTCTGAATTAAATGTCAGACAAAATGTCGGCGTCATGTTGTGGATAACTGTTCTGACCCTTTGTTAAAGTCACACAGAGACGTCTGATAATTCACTATTTTAATCAGGCTAATGGGAATTATATAGACAACTGTTGTTATTAAAGTCAAGCCCAACTTTACTTCTACTGACCAAAACTGTCACATGATGCAGTTCTGTAACGACACCTCAGAGAGAAGTTTGACAAACGTACTTAAACGTATTCACAGATTGAATTTGACACCTCATGTCACATTTTGAGCATTTAAAAGCATCATTATAGAATTAAATATGTGTCAGTATCACAACAAACATATCATGTTTTGCAAAGTAACATCAGAATAGAATTGTTGGTGAATTTAGTGTCCTGAAGTCAAACAAGTCTCGTGTTTTGTCCGCTGAACTTTTACCACGGACGATGTCGACGGTCGCTGCTGTGATGTGACTCATCAATAATCCTCTGCAGCCCATAAGAATCAATTACCGATCAATTACTCTTATTGATATTATTATTCAACCTCTTGTAGTATTGATCAGGATCAATGCCAATGCATCTTCACTGCTAATCTACTGCACTCCTCCTCAGAGGTTTCCAGTGCAGTTTGTGTACATGACTTAGTGATTGATTCGGCTGCAGATCCCAATCTATTTCCCCAAATCAATTGATCACCCTCATCGATTGATGACTCAGGAGGATTTGTATAACCTCAGCCACACTGATCCCCACTTAACACCAGTACTGAACAGGATACAAAAATCACATTACTGCTAGTTAATCCATTCCCAGATGGCTGCACGTTATGATCTCTCTCAATCATCACTTATGATCAGTGGATGTGTGTGGATGCTGCCTCCTTCTGCCTGTATTTTTCTATTTACTTAGTATTTTGCTGTTCGGGATGTTTCTGGACGTCGACCTTTGAGCAGCTGATGTGCCGCTTGGCGTTTTGACTGAGGGCGGGGCCGAGCTGCACACACAGAGCAGGATGAAGCTGCTCTGTGGGTCGTGCAGAGTCGTGGCCGTTTTTCATTTTATGTGTTTGACTACTTTTCTCGCTGATGCTGCTGTTTCGATTCCCGGTCACGCTCACTCGGCCACTGCGACCCTTTTCTACACCCAGTGTGTGATTTTGGACGGCATACCGGCGTTCTGCGAGCAAAAAGAGGCGTTAATGTCTTGTGTGATCTTTTACAAACTACACATGAAGAAGCACTTTCTAAAAAAATGGCATAACGTGACACTAACTATACCTTACTGTTCCTCTTCTTAGGCAGTTGATGTATGAAGTTGATCCCATCAGCTTTAGTGTTCGTTATCAACAAGTGAATTAACACAAGAGCCACACTGAAGCTTAATGATCCAGGTGTACCATAACACTCTTGGCCTTGAGACTGAGGTGTTTTGCAGTGAGCGATGTCTTCTGGGTACCTGCCTGTTGATTGGTCGTGTGTGAGCGAGCCGCACATTCTTGAAAATCAACAGCTGTTACATGCAGGAAATAAAAAACACATTGCTAACACACAAACACATTTAAAAAGCACCTCAGAGAACATTAAGTGCCGCAGTAACGTCCTCAGACAGGCTCTCCCTCTCATTTAGATTCAGTCAGCTCGTATCCGCCCGCTCTGATTGGACGGCGGAGGGAAAAGTCACGGTGGCTGCGTTTAGAAAATCATCATCAGCACTTTTTTTTTTCCCTCTCTTTAAAAAGTCAATTAGCTTGTAGAATTGTTAAAGTGGATGTTGAGTTTGAAAGGTCAGTGGTTTCATTAATGAGACGATGGGAAATTAAGTTTGTTGTCCTGCTTTAAAACTGCACCCAGAAAAAAAACGAAGAGGCGGACAGACGATCTGCCACGACTGCATCAAATACAATATTCAGACGCCACATTACAGCCTGCAGTGCTTTTAATTGGAGCGGCTGCAGCTGAATTACAAGCGACCATTGTTTACATCTGGACCGCTCGACAGCTGAAGACAAACACAGCAGCGGTTATCACAATTATAATTATTATTATTATTAACAGTATTATTATTTTAGATGACGTCCTGCCAATAAAAATGTCTCATTTCCATGATAATGCCTGTCTGCTCTGTCTCGCTGCTGCTTCTGTCCGACTGTCTGGTCTCTCGGTTCATTACTGCGCCGTTGTTTCTGTGGAGGAAACACACAGAAACTACAGGATTCACATGATGCTCGCAGCTTCTCTGTGACTGTGACTCAAACAGAATTTTAATAAATCTTAAATAAAGACGACAGAAGTGCTCACAAAACCAAGAGTCAGTTTCATAGGAACGATGCAAAGTTGCAGGATTGTTGCAGAAACTATTGTTCCTACTGAGAACAGTTGATTCTGTCAGTAACATCATAAATCTACTGTTTCATAAATCAAGAATTACATTTAATTATTAGACCAGAACAAAATACTGGCAGGTAACAGGTAACGTTTGTGCTTCACACGAGCCTTCAAGAAAAAACATCACACGGACCAAAATACTAAAAGTTGTGTATCTATGCGCGACTTTATGCTAACTGTGGTAACATTTACATGCGTGTGTGATTATAGATATTTAACCTGATCAATATGAGTGACAGGGATCAACTCAGAGCCGTGTTGTATTAATACAAGGCTGGTTGACTCATAAACTTCAGATTTGAATCGCTAATTGAAACTCAAATTTCTCTGAAGCTTCGCAGAGTTCATGAGGTGATGATGCAACAGACGGGACATACTGTACACATTACAGTCTGCGTCCTACGAGGCGGAAAGACGAACGTTCATCACCTTCGTCGTGAACTTTTCCACGTCCTCCTCTGTGTCACGTCTGTGTTTCACATTCAGATTTCCTCTGGAGAATCTAACCTCGCTTGTTCTGCATGTTTCATGAGTTCAACCTGACCTCTTTATCTTTGAGCTGTGAGGCGTATCGCTGAATTCACCGCAGCTCGGTCCGGTTGAAGATGTCAGCTAAACGTCCGGAGTGCTAAATGGGATCATGTGAGGTCTTATTCCTGACGAATGAAACTGTAATGACGCTGTAGTTTAACTTCACACGTCTCTAATAACAGAGTTAGATCTCTTTGTCTCTCTCATCTGCCTCAGGACTATTTCTCTTCTGTCGGTCGGAGTTTAACAGTTTGATTTAGAGCCACATATATCGGAGCAGACCTCTCTCTCCGTTGACCACCATGCTGTAGAGCTGCAGCAGGCCTGTGATGGATTTCCACGGCTGCCTTTTATAGAGATGAACACACGCTGACAGCGATGACCTGAGATTTATAGTTTGCTCTCTTTTCTCTCTGTAGTAAACCACAGAGATAATAGAAAGCAGATTTATGTGCGGACATCTTTCTTTCTTTTTTTGCCCTTTATTCCGGTCTTTGTCCTTGTCATGTATGTGTCCATCGCTCGAGGCTGTGGATTAGTCCACACATCCAATCATCTCTTTATCCGAGGTGTGAATTCATCTCAGCGACACGACAAAGACGATGACAGCAAAACAAACTGAGACAATCCAGCTTTTTCTAACACTGCATGACATTTTTGTTGTAAAATTTCTAGCTTTAAATCTTTGAATAAACACATAAAACAGTTTGGGTTAAAGGCACAAAGCTTCACTCGATGCACACCACCCTTCTGTCAGACTAAACATGGAGCATCAATGTGCTCCGTCACCGTCCGGCTGCCTCACATCGTCTACACTGTCCATCCAAAGTTAAAGTCAAACTCTCGCCAAAATGCAGCTTTTTTTGTGAATATATATGAGTCAAACGTTTGATTAAAAGCATAATTACCACGAAACGTTTTCAGGTCAAACTCATTTTCAATGGGAGTGCTACGGGCACTTTTACGATAGCATCAAAATCTCTATATTTAAAACAGTAAGAAGTCTCGACACAACATGAAACTTTGCTGGTAGTATCACCAGGGTCTCTACACATGAACACGAGCATTGAGAACATTGTTTGTGTACACAGAGTTTACTAAAAAGAAGCTTTTTGAACAACTCACGTTAGCAGTAGCTTGTTCCGCTCGCCGCCGTCCTGCCAGTGGAGAAGTGTCGATCTCAGAATGTGACGTAACCTGGAGGATAGTTAAGGTGGAACGCTCCTAAAGCTTAGTTCCATATAAATGCAGGATAATTTGTTGTTTTGTCGTTAGTGAAAAACAATATCGACCTTGAAGTTGAAAAAGGAGCCTCATATAAGAAACAATACTGAAATCAAAAGCCAGAAAAGTCACGTGAGATCTCGTGTGGATAGTTGTTGCTGGAAGACAGTAGTTCCACCTTAACTGTCCTCCAGGTTACGTCACATTCTGAGATCGACACTTCTCCACTGGCAGGACGGCGGCGAGCGGAACAAGCTACTGCTAACGTGAGTTGTTCAAAAAGCTTCTTTTTGGTAAACTCTGTGTACACAAACAATGTTCTCAATGCTCGTGTTCATGTGTAGAGACCCTGGTGATACTACCAGCAAAGTTTCATGTTGTGTCGAGACTTCTTACTGTTTTAAACAGAGAGATTTTGATGCTATCGCTAAAGTGCCCGTAGCACTCCCATTGAAAAGAAAATACAATAAATCTTAAAAGTGCCTCTTTCATCGTAATTATGCTTTTACAAGAAGGTTTGACTCATATACATTCACAAAAAGACTCTAGGTTGCATTTTGGTGAGAGTTTTACTTTAAGATGCAATTATCAACTAACTCTTATTACAATATTATTATCATGGCATTTACAGGAAGTAATCCAATATGATACACCGTTATATGGACTCAGAACTGAGCTGTTCTGTTATCTAATGCTGCAGGTTCCTCAGTATCACATTCATGTAGTAAATGGACTAAAGTTAGCTGAGCTCATCTGAATCGTCGAGTATAAATAGCAGAGACAAAAGTCTGCATCTGGAGGTGGATGGACTGAAAAACTGTGAGTGATTCCTGCAACAGAATCGGTCTAAAACTTGACCGGATGTTGCAGATTTATCAGAGCTAACCTGATCGCAGTGCCCTCCAAATTTAACGAGTATTTAACGAGGTGGCAATGAGAACCTGTTGAAACCACGCCGAGGGCTTCTAACTGAGGATTGGACCTTTTAACTTTTAAACACTTTAATTTAAAAGTCTAAAAGTCGGGTGAGGAGATAACGAGATCAGCTGCGTGCACGCTCTCAGTTTGGATATCAAAAGTACGAGATTGAACTGCTGACATGTTTTAGGAGACTACCTCTCCAAGTTAATTAATTTTAATCATCGTAAAAAGAAAAATCTGTTATGTGTTGATGAGCTTATCATGCATATGAGTAATTTAGTAGTCGGTTATCACGATGCCACCGTGAGACATACGGAAGAAAAGGCCTGACTGAAGGTTAATGCAGCATATGGATTATGTAAATCAACCGCCTCTGGCATCTTTTTATTCTTCATTACATTCATATCGTCTTAAAGAAAGAGGAAGAGAAAGTGAATTTAACAAAAGTGAGAAAGAAAGTGAGAAAGAAAAAGAGTCAAGACGAGGAAGAGCACAGAGAGGTGGAGGAAAAACACGACGAAGGAAACAAATGTGACGTGACGAAGACGATAAAGACGTCGGCGAAGCAGAGAGAGGAAACACGGAGGAGGCTGAAGTGAGGCGGAGCGCCACTTTGACTCTGCGGCTATAAACTGAGGAGGGGCTCAGTCCGTCAGCTCAGGGACGCCAACGCACTCGACCAAATCATCCGGCTCATCAGTCATTCAAAACACCATCAGTCAGCCAAGAAATCGCCCATCAGCCAGACACGCTCACCCACAGCTCCCCTCACACTCGTCTGGCTGACTGACACATCTCACTGGCTCTCCTCTGATTGGTGGATAAGCAGCAAAATGACTCTGAGTCCTCGCATGTGAAATTTTGAGTTTGGGGTGAAAAGTGTGAATACAATTCTACTCATCGCTAACGTCACTCCCATCTCAGGACGGGCTGGAGGTCCAGTAAATCAACTCAGACTCAGATTTATAAGGAATATATACACTAATAATATTCTTCACTCTGCTGCTGTAAAGGACAAATATTTGGAGGAGCTATAGAGGAAACGCCCTTCAGCTATTAAACTGCAGAATATATATTTAAGATCCATCCGGCGTTCAGATTAAACACATAAATAACCTCACAGGCTCGGTTGGCGAGGGGAAGATGTAAGATACGACCAGAATTTTAGCATTTTCAACAGAATGTGAAGAAACTACAGTGTTGAGATTCTGTCAAAGACGTCTCTGACCCGTCTCCTGGAACCACTCTGTAACACAAAGAGTCTCCAGATCTTATAGGAATAAATACACAAAATTAACCCACAAAGTGTCAAGAAAGGACATATTTTACACCTTTTTTTGCAACAAAATCCAACTGTACAGCGTCTGAATTTAAGTTTCTCCGTGCAACTGAACTGAGACGAGCTTAATCACCTCGTTAACTCATCATAAAACACACACTGATGATGTCCGACTCTCTCTCTGTGCTCTCTTGTCCGACGCCTGCCTTGTCTTTTCATTCTCGGAGTCGTAGATCTGGTCAGAGCTGCTGTAAATCACCTCCATACCGTATCCTCTGTCTTCAAACTGACTTCTGTCGCTCTGAGAGGCAGGCTGGTGTCCTAAGCTGCATGAGTATCTATATATATATGACATGTTTAAACCTTTAAACTGAAGAATGGATGCAGCATCTGTTGACCCACTTGTTGCGTCGTTAAGTCTTCGTGCAGTCGTTCCTGATCAGCTGCTGTCGCTGTTCTCACGGCCGTTCAGACAATAAAGAGTTCTTTAGATTGAAACTTTTTCTCCGTCTGACATCAAAGCAGATGGATTCATATTCATTGATTCTATTTTTACAGTATGATTACTGGTAAACATCATTACAGGATCATCAAACAGAATCGAGGGAGCATCGCGGTGCTCGTGGCCTTCAGCAGCTCCAAGTATTTGTATCTGTCTTTAGTGTGTGTGTGTGTGTGTGTGTGCTCTAATGTATTTCAGTTTAATTAATAGATAAGGATCATTACTGCATCATCAGTGACTATCAGGTGATCACCACTGTGTGTGTTGGGAGCAGCTCTGTACAGTGTTCAGTCTGTTTATCCTTTCTGAGCCTCATTAACGTAGAAACCACTTCCTGTTCCTCCTATAGGAAATCTGATAGAGACGGTTTGTTTCACGCTAAACTGCAGCAGCATGAAACCTTTAACCCAGATGTGTTTGAGCTGTTGGATCAGAAGGATTGGAAGAAATAACTCAACAGATATTAGATATTGAGAAGTTTTGTTATTTGATGATGCTGGATGACTTCTAGCACAATGCTTACAAAACCTGCCAACATATTACGTCGCAGCAGACTAGCAGAAGTCAATGTGCAAAAGGGGCTCGTCCAAAAATAATATATTTGCATTCAACAATTCGAGGATTGTGTTGTCGGCAGTCTGCAGCTACAGAATCCAGACACCGCCGCTTCATTTGTCGCTCCAAAACCAACAAAGAAAACCAGGTGACAGTTAGATTTATGGGGTGTAAGCCGGCTGCAGAAGTTCTCGTTAATGCTGAAAATAAAATTAAACTTTTTAGACCGCTTTACTTTAACAGAGACCAACTGTATTTAGCACCAACAGAAGAACATCTGTATAATTTATGCCGACACGTAAGAATCTGAGCGTCTCAGACAGACAGCCCCAAAATAAAATTATAAACTTATGAATCTGTTTCCTTTGAGATCATCAGAATTCAGTACGACTTGATGAGAACTTGTTTATATGTCTTATAAATACTTAACCTTTTGTTATCTGGTCCATTATTTTGTCTTTTTTGATTCGTGCATTCGCAATATGTGAACGATTATTATAAAATCTTCTCAAATGTTCGATCAGTGATGGAAATGAACCCGAGAATTGAAACATTTCGCGCTGATTCGGTTAGAAACAGAACTTCTTCTATTTGTTTTTTAACTGGGACTTCACACATTTACCTGCCCAACACAAATGGAACTTGCTGACATAATCCTTCAATTTTAAGGTACAACATGAAGTAACCCAGGCGTGACAGTGCATTTCCACTCACACAGCATTTTCTCCTATTTATTTATTTATTGTTAAAGGCTGTGCAGAAGCCCTCGGGATGACTGAGTTCGTCTAATTCGGGCAACATGTAGTTCTGCATTGCTCAGCAAAAAAGTCGGCGCTTCTGTTCCGGTTCTGTGGAGACGAAGGTGAAGGAAGTTACTTTTTAAATGTATTGTTTTTGATAAGAATAAAATACAAATCATAAAAAAGAGATCTTTCAATATAAAGTTACATAAAGGGCACTGAGCGCCAGTCAGCTCCGAGCTCAGCCGTGAAAATGAAAATGTAATCTAACAGAATCACAGAAAACACAAGCTGATGCCCGTCGATATCCCCGAGCCGTCAGACGTCCTCTCTGTTTAATAGACAGCTTTAAACTTCAATCCATGTACAAATCAAATGGAAAAATATGTGCAAGATTTTTTTTTTTGCCAAGAACGTTCAGCAAGTTTAGCTCCAGGCTGCAGGGGGAGGTGGTGGAGGTCTGTGCCCAGCCGGGGGGATGTTCTGGTGGGGCTTAACACGGGCGGGTAGCCCCCGGAGGTGGAGCTGAAGGGAGGGAGAGCCGAGAGAGGGAGAGAGAGCTGAGGGACCCGCGGGGGAGAGAGAGACTCAGCTCTGACCATCTGCCAGCCTGCAGCCTCTGCCAACACACACACACACACACACACACACACACACACACACACACACACACACACACACACACACAAACCTGCGTGCATCCTTCTGCACATACATACTCACAAAACAACACGAGATGATGCATCACAGTAATATGCTCATCAGACGTGTTTTCAGGATTGTTTATCGTGTGTGTGTGTGTGTGTGTGTGTGTGTGTGTGTGTGTGTGTGTGTGTGTGTGTGTGTGTGTGTTGACAGGATAGAAGCTGGCTCCGGCCCTTCTGTCGGCGCCCTGATGAATTTTCTGCCTCTCTCTCAGGATAAAAAAACGACCCTCCACTCATTCACTTCTCCATCCTTCCTCCATCCTTCCTCCATCCTTCCTCCATCCTCCTCCTCCTCCTCCTCCTCTATACATCTACACCATCATTTCATCCATCTTTCCCTCCAACACTTCATCTACAGATGTCCTGTAGCTTAAAGATGCATGAATGGAGTTGAGCGTGTTTAGGCAGAGAAGAGAAGACTGCAACTACTCCAGAGAGCAAGATGGTTGTGGCCCAGATCCGGCCCAGGTACCACCCGGGCGGCCCGCTCCTGTTTACCAGATCTGAGCAGACTTCTGGTCCTGGTTTACTCATGTGGTCATGATGCGGCCGCTTCACGAGGCTGCGTCATGGATGGATTGGGAGTGAGAACAGGCTGCAGGCCGTTATGATGTAACTTACGCTACATACATAACATCACATGCACACAACATAAATATCTTCTGCAACCGTACGAAGAAGGTCCGATAGGCCCGGCTGTGACATGTTGGTACCGGCAGTAAACTTACTCAGGTTTAGTTTAGCAGCTCGCTGGTACAGAAAGGAAATGAAAACAGCAAATTAATGTTGTGTTTCTTGAAAGTGTTCCTCTCTGAGCCTCTTCAAACGTCAGGCAGAACAAAGCTCTGTATCGATAATTAATCCCGGCACGTATGGGCTAATTTAAAGATTTCTTACAGCGTGTACTTCACACGTAGACGTGCCGCACCGACGTGTTTCTGCCGTGTGTGTGTGTGTGTGTGTGTGTTAATCAGACGAGAACAGAGCAGATTAGTGACTTAATCAGGCTGATAGACGACGATTATTAATAGAATCAGAGAGAGTTGTCGTTTCGCCGAGGAGAGATCTTTATTCAGAAGTTTCTCGTCTTTCTCTTTTTAGCTCGTCGTTCCGTCTGTGTTCTCGTCAGGTGTGTGTTTAATCACACACACACACACACACACGATCACATCATCTCCTTCTTGTCTATTTTCATTTTCTCCTCCCTTCCACCAGCTGACCTCCTTCTTTTCCTCTCCTTCACCTTTTGCCATCCCCTCCACCTGTCGCCCCCTCGCCTCCATCTCTCCATCCTTTGACAGGTGACAGGTGTTTGTGTGTGCACTCGCCTCGTGTGCATGTTTTATTCATAACTTTAGGATCTCACCACTGTTTGTGTTTCCTCCTGCAACAAACACGCACAAAAATACAGAATAATAAGAAAGAATCTCCCCAACTCTCCGCTGTGACGTCCGACCTTGTGGAGGAAGATTTTCAACAAAAGGAATCTTCTTGTCCAAACTGAACTGAAGGCGATATATTGTTGAAAATCTCAAACCCGACTGCAGTTTGTTAAACCGTTCACTTAACACCAGCCCGGGACACCAAGGTCGCCTGGTGGGAAGAGTCTGACTGTACAAATCTGAAAATTCAGAAACATAAATCCTGAGAGAAATGATTTTATTTCCACGGCTCGGTGTAAAACATTTTGGAGGAAGGAACTAAATTTCTGCAGCTAATTGACGAGTGTTACATCCCAATCAGAGAATCAGTGTCAACCTCTCACTCCGTCCCTCTGCAGCGCTCCTTCCTCCTCCTCCTCCTCCTCCTCCTCCTCCTCCTCCTCCTCCTCCTCTTCTGTCCTCTGGAGGATTACTGCTGATGGCTGAAGGGCATGGATGGACAGATCGAGAAGGAAAGGAGAGAAACAGAGTGGAAAGGACAGGAAGTATGTGACTTAATATGACAGAGAGGGAAAGCTCACTGGTCAAAACTCCGAGCCAGGCTTTGAAATAAAACCTTAAAGAAGGAGGAAGAGGAGGAGGAGGAGGAGGAGGAGGAGGAGGAGGAGGAGGAGGTGACACTTCTTCAGGAGAGACGGGCGGAGACGTATGAGCCACAACTGAAATCATATTTGGCTACAAAATACAAATGAAGACCACCAAAGATGTCGAGAGAAAATGAAGGCACAGCAGTATTTCTTTGAATATAAGGTTTAGCTGCTGTCTGCAGGTATCTGATATTTGCCAGTTTGCAGAGTTTTCCCATCATGCACTTTAGTTCTGGTCTTTGCAGGACGCCGAAGCATCGACACAACAGATCTTTTGTAACACATTGCATTTGTAGCTGCCTATAGGTCAGACATTTGCAGAAGCTGCTGTCCTTTCTCTCTCCTGCCTTTGTATTCCATTGGTTGCAGGAGGGTGATGACTCCCCACGTCCTGTTTCTGCAGCAGAACATATTACAGCAGTAAGCACGGTGCTGCTAAATGCTACAACTAGTCAGCACTGACACGTCCTTTTCATTAGCTGAGGGTGAAAAGGTGCAGTTATCGCTCCAATCAGAAGCCGAACACTGAACCTCCATCTCCCTCCGCAGACAAAACTCCTCACGAAGCCCATTTACAGCCCGGAGTAGCAGAATGTCAGCGGAGCCGGCTGCAGACGGAGGAGGGCTGGACAGTCAACAAAGCCAGACCGACTCTCTCCCGTCCACTTATCTCTCGTCTCATCTTAATAAGACCAGAGCAGCGGCAGCAGCATCCTTCCTGCGAGGCCGCGCTGTCCGGCTCTGAACCACAGTCTCATTAAGCAGACATATTGGCCTCCGCAGTACAAAGGGCTTCCTCTGGAGCCGACACTCTGCCGTCCCGACTCGCTCATTTAAAACTGAAACGTCGACATCCTCGATGTGTGCCATCATCGATATCTGTAAGCAGCTCTGTGGGAGCGAGCGAGCGAGCGAGCGGCGGGGAGCTGCAGCTCTTTGTGCCCGGCTGAAGACGGAGGAGGGGTGATGCTTGTTGCAGATGTCAGACAGCAGGACGCGGTGAAGTGGATCAGATCTGATCGTTTGAATGGATCCCGATCTGTCACGGCCATTTGGATCTCTTCCACTGTCACTCTGGCATGTTGTTAGGCTGTAATAATGATCCACAACATCAAGCTATGTCTGTTCTGACAGGAGTCAGACACTCTGTTAGAGAACAGCAGGTTGTTTTTATTGTTTCATGTAAAGCGGTTTAAAGCTCGCTGCTCTCACATGCAGCAGGTGTTCAGTATGTTATAGTGCAGCTCAGGCGCTGCTGTTGACTGACAGGGATGGCAGGTGACAGGTGTTGGTGCGGAACAGAACGTGTGATGGATTACAGGTGAATGTGAACGCTGGATAGAAACATGTCACTGAAAACACACGTGGGCGTTATGTTGTATGTCAGACGCACATCTCCTGCTGTTGTTCTATTTTAACACCTGAAATCTGAGCTGACATAAAATGTACCGTGTGATGAATGATGCTAACAAACGGCTCCACACTGTCAGATTCTGACCCACATTCGAGTCATTTCTGTCCCCACAGGGAACCGAGCGTCCCGACTGAGCTGTGTTGTTTTATTTCTGCATTTCCGTATGATCCAATGCTGTACTTGTGTTTTTATGTATATTTATTGATGAACTATTAAGTTATTCTCTCAGTAAATCATCTGACCTCAGTAAAAGGCTGTCAGGGTATCAGATTTTCACTCCATGATTATCGTGTGCGAACAGATTCAATCGGATCTGTCTTCGTTTGAGTCTGCAACCATAACAGTGTAAACAAATAACATCTTGTGAACAGGCGACCAGATGATCTTACATCGTGGTTATCGTGAATATCCTGAATATCATGACGACCCTGAACTTCAGCACACGTCTGTCGTCTTCTCTCAGAGACGCCTGCATCGTCTGCAAACATCCAGAATATCTTTACATGTTACAGGAACTTATGCTGCAGTAACCGCGTTGTGTTTGATCCAAACCCGACTGAGCGTTTGCTTCCATTTCTTCTGTTTCAGGCTGTTGCACGTCAGATCCAGTCACCGCGTCACAGCTGGACTCGGTTCTGATCGGCTCCGATTGATAAAGAAATACTGAAAACCTTCAGAATCAGGTGAGTTACTGCTGGCTGGCATCATCTGCTGGTGTTTTTGTTCTCTAATACATCCTGATGGATGAGTGAAATCCTGCAGCACTCGATTTGATTTGTTGAATGAAACTGAAACAGAAACAATTTCTGGCGTAGCGACGAATCAGAGGCCCGAACAGACGAGAGTGATGGATGTGACGAGAGAGACGGAGGACACAAATAAGATTCTGTCTGTTGGCTCGGCCCGCTTTGAGCTGCTAATATTCATAACTGGACGTGGGCGGCTCTCTCTCTCTCTCTCTCTCTCTTCCTCTCTCGCTCTCTCTCTCCTTCTTTCATCCCTCGGTTGCAATTTCAGATCCAGCAGTCGGACACCTGCGTCTCCTCTATTTGATAAATATTGAATCTACCAGAGCTGGAAATTGATCTTTTGCCAACACACACACGCACACACACACGCACACACACACACACACACACACACACACACGCACACACACACACACACACACAGACACACACACACAGACACACACACACACACACACACATTCTTCTTGAAGATATTCTGAAGCTACCACAGGTTAGCAGGTTAGAGGTGAATCTACTGGTTTTTGTTGCCGTCTGACATATGAAAAATGTATGCACACACACGCACACACACAACAAACACACTCTGTAAACACACAAATAAGACAGACAGCTGTGTGTGTGTGTGTGTGTTGTGTGTGTGTGTGTGTGTCTCTGTTTGCAGAGTCATACTGGCAGAGTGCACAGAGAAGGTGTGACAGGCATGTTGATCGTCTGTGTGTCGACCACCAGCTGCCTCTGGTGTGTGTGTGTGTGTGTGTGTGTGTGTGTGTGTGTGTGTGTGCGGAAGTATAACAGGAGAACTACCAGTGTGTAACAATTAACATGTTATTGAACGTACATCTTTTTAAAACCTATTATACCCTGGTCTGGGGGAATACTCGATTCTGATTGGCTGCAGGGTGTCCATTAACCCCTGATATATGGACACCTACTAAGTAGTTCCAGTCAAGCTGTCTGTTCACCGCTGTAAATTAATGCGCTAGCTGGTGTATCAAATCTTAATATTTTATTTCCAGCACTGAGTTCAGTCCGTCAGTCCTTCAGTGTCTTATCCTCTGAACACCACAGGGTGGCGACTGTAACACACAAGCTGCAGAAAGTTCACTTCCCCTCTAAACTTACTGATACGCGAATAATCTCTCATCCCGTTCACTGTTCAGCTCTCTGCTTCAGGCTGCGGCCACAGTAACGTTACACACGGCCGGTCATTTGTTCGTGAAAATCTTGATATTGATTTGGGGACAATGACATGACTGGTTTGCTAGCTAATCGTGTTAGCTAGCATACTGTCAAATTATATTTACTGTTTGTCAACCGTACGCAATGTTATTGACTTTGAATCTTGCTAGCATAGCGTTAGCTTGCTGGCTCATCGCTGAGCGGACTAGAATATCTCCCGTTGCCAAGTCGTATCTATGGTCCGTCCTATTTACTGGAGGAGTGAACAACGTCTCCGTTGCATAAGAATCTGACGGGAGAATAATGATTGTTCCAGGTATTAGTCAAACCCTCAGGCGTTACCAGGGAAACTAAGTTATGGCTTGTGAAAAACTTTATATTTTGATTGTAAAACGCATGAAAATGTAAATTAATGGTCCAAATTTATTTTCTTTGGCAAGTGACCATGGTATAAGCGGGATAATGCCCTTCGAGCTGTCCATAAACAGAAGTTAAAGGCCTCCGCGTCGTCCATTAACTCCTGTTTATGGACACCTCGTCGGGCATTATCCCGCTTATACGTGATGTCAGTTAAACTGGAGCTGCTGGTACACACAGCCTCCTGTCCTGATTCTACGACCCGGACCTCTGTAAAGTTCTGATTCACTGGGCTCTTTAGCGAAGGTGTGTACGATCCGTGAACATGGATTCTTGTGTCTCCGTCCTGTGTGCTGAGCGTATATCAAGGACGCGTCTGCCGCCTCTTAAAGCAGAGTCGAGGACGCCGTGACAGTCTGCAGCAGCTGTAAAACCCGAGCAGAACATCAGCTCAGCTGCTCGGCGGTAACAACACTTTTATAGGCAATGAAAACTAACAGCGGATGGTGTTCTGATAGTGTTTGGGCGGTTCCATCAGAGGCTAATAGCCTGTATGAGTTTATGAGATGTGGTCAAGGTTGGAAGTGTAAAGACTTCCCGCCTCGTTTGTTGCAGCTGTATCGTAACACTTTATTTAAAAGGACATTCAGTCAGGAGAACTTTAAGATTTACAAAGTGTTTTAATTACATCAGGATGCTGCAGGAGACAGTCTGGAGATCCTTCTGGTCCTGCAGAGTCCAGGGTGAGAGGTTCTTGTGCCTGTGATTCTGTCTGATTCGAGTCAGGCCCGGTACCATACCTCACTGATAGTAGCTGATGAGGATGCTCTTCCATTTTTAACTGACACGTCATGAGGTGACCACTCTGTTCTCATGGTTTGGTTCAGGAAAACATTGCGTTTTGGCCTAAAATCCACCAATCCGTCCAGAAGGATTTTATTTCTCTGTCTCTCACCTCGTCACAACGTCACCGGAGTCATTTTTTTAACGCTGTGATTGCTTTTTTCGGTCGGTAAACAATTTGGATGCAGAAGGACTGAGTCTGCTCTCCAGAGAGGAGCAGCGCATTCACACAAAACACACAAACGGCAATTTGACTGCCAATTGCTTCAATTCACAGAACGAAAATCAACCTCCTCACTGCCGACTGAATGGGTTTTCAGCTGCGTTAAAGACGCGTCCCAGAGCATCGTCCCTTTTGTGAGCCGATCCTTCACAAACAGCGACGCCATTGTTGAGGATTTCCTCTGAGGGAGCCAAAATTAAAAGAGCACTTTTCTGTTGTGATTGTGTCTGTCGCGTTTGCGCTTGACTTTACATTTATAGAAGCAAAACATTCTCACAAACAATCAGCGGCAGAGAGAAATTGAATACTAATTTCTGTCTCGGGACAGTTTCTGTTTGCTTTATTGTCGGATGTAATGAGAAATGTTCGCCGTCCTGCAGCAGCAGTTCAGCGTCAGCGTTTCTCTGAGATGTTCATCATGTTTGGTTTTTTTTGCTTCAACAGACCCGAATGGTTCCGTGTCTCTCTAGGGTTTTAAATTGACAGGAAATCAAATCACTGTGTGCAATTTTAACAATAACAAGTCGTTTATGAATCCACTTGTACACGACCAACAACAGAGAGACCCAGTTAGAGACCAGCTGGAGAAGAAGCTGAAAAAACAAAACAGAAGTAAAACAGAGTGAATTAAAGTGGACTTTAACTCATCAGGTGGATCAGAGGGTGATTAAAGCCTGCAGGGTCTGTAAGTAAGCAGCTGCTAACACACTGAAGAACAGCTTAATGCGTCCAGATCCAGTTTAGAGAGAAGTTTTCTGCTCACCAGTTTAAAAACAAACATTTAAGAAACCATTTCAGTCACATTTTAGTTCTCATGCATCAAGAAACGAGAGTCTTCCTGCACTTTTACTGTTGCAAAGACAGTGTTAGCATGATGGCTAACGCTAACAGCCTGGATACCATCCAAAGAAAGACTTCAGTGTGTTTCTTAACCCCTACCCAAGACCCGATGGGGAGAGGAGACACAACACCGGAGCGCTTCCTCTTCGCCTCCTCCTTTATTCTTCTTCTTCTGCAGTTATTCCAGTTGTTCCACCGTTAGCTCGCTGTACGATAGCAGATGCACGTCACATGTTGCCGTAATTTCACCTTCAGTTTTATGAATCCACTTGTACACGACCAACAACAGAGAGACCCAGTTAGAGACCAGCTGGAGAAGAAGCTGAAAAAACAAAACAGAAGTAAAACAGAGTGAATTAAAGTGGACTTTAATTCATCAGGTGGATCAGAGGGTGATTAAAGCCTGCAGGGTCTGTAAGTAAGCAGCTGCTAACACACTGAAGAGCAGCTTAATGCGTCCAGATCCAGTTTAGGTGGAAGTTTTCTGCTCCCCAGTTAAAAAACAAACATTTAAGAAACCATTTCAATAACATTTTAGTTCTCGTGCATCAAGAAACGAGAGTCTTCCTGCACTTTTACTGTAGCAGAGACAGTGTTAGCATGATGGCTAACGCTAACAGCCTGGATACAATCCAAAGAAAGACTTCAGTGTGTTTCTTAACCCCTACCCAAGACCCGATGGGGAGAGGAGACACAACACCGGAGCGCTCCGTCTTCACCTCTATTCTTCTTCTTCTGCAGTTATTCCAGTTGTTCCACCGTTAGCTCGCTATTCGAAAGCAGATGCAAGTCACATGTTGCCGTAATTTCACCTTCAGTTTTTTGGCCCGGTGGAAATTTGAAAGTGACATTTTATGTGGAACAAATATTCAGATGGTGTCATTTTTCTGCAGTCATGAAACTGTGCAATCAGAAGTTCACTTCAGATTGATAAGTTAAGGAAAAAAGGTTTTTCTACTTCCTGCTGTTTTGGGGCTTTTAAGCTGTTAATGAGAACAATGATTCGACTGCTGCGAGGCTGCAACCTTTCACAAAAGACTTTTTCCTAATTAATGAATTAATTATGATTAGAAAATGTGAGTTAATTTTGTCCCCTTGCAGAAAAACAAGAAGTCATTTCAAAGACTTGTGACTTCTGGGGTAACTTATTATTCCATTTCTTCTTGACTTCCATAAAACATTCGAATTTTACAGAAACACTAAAAACTTTGAGACGTTAAAACACAGAAATATTTTTTTTTCTCTGACATGAAAGTGTGAAAACAACACAGCTGCTCCGGCGACACGTATTGTCTCATATCTCCATGTGTGATACGTACATTTTGTCTTCTGTTGTTTTCTCTCTTCTCATCATTCTGAAACTATTCTTTCCGACATCACGTCGCCACATAAGAGAAGCCTCTTCGCACCACAAAGCTCTTTTGGAGGGTTTGGGTTGCTGATATGAGTTTCTGCGTTGAACAGTAGCGAGGAGCAGGCGTTAGAAAAAAAAGCCTCTGAGTCTGTGACAGATTTTAGCTCGCTGCTAATGGGAACCAAACGCTCGGAGACCTAAAGCGCACAGAAAACGATCATCTCCACTCGCTTAGAACAGAAAAACCACAGGGGAGGAATGAATGAATGGAGAGAGGGAGAGAAAAGGGTGAAGTGGTAGAAAAATAAAGGAGGATTTAATAAACGCAATGGAGACAATAAATTTGTGAAGTGGGTTATTAGTGCAGGTATTGTGTTCTCTGGGTTTTGATTTCACGGCTCTTGGAAGAACCGCAGAGCAGCAAGACTATTTATTATCACGATGTGTTTCCTGCTTTGCGTCTCCGTCTCCGTATCTTCACAGCGCATTCATCTGTTAGGAAACAATCGTCTGCAGAGATACAGATGTAGATATGAAGCAGCGGTGATTATTTTTCACTCTGCATCTTTGCAACGCTTTCCTGTAACTTCTGCCGTGCAGAGGACGGGGGAGGGGAGAACAAAGTGGTTCTGACTACAGACGGATGTGTTGGAGATGAGATTAAAGTCCCAGAAACAAACTCAGAAGCAAAAAATATCTTTTCCTCGTTCATGTTTGCATCTGAAGAACCATTGAGATTAAGGTAATTTAGACCAGTAACAGAAGCAACGTCTTTGTTTCAGGCACAATTATTGTGCGACAAATCAAAAGTCTTCATGTGGTAGATTAACTTCCTGCTCAGTAACTTTTATTTCGCTTGATGTTGGAGAGCGAATGGAAGGTGAGAGAAAGTGCGACCATCGGCAGAATAGATGTCGGCGTTTGAACGTTTCTCTGCATACTCGTGAAAATGTCCTGACGTCTCTGAACTAAATGTTCCGGCTGCCACGTCACCAGCAGCTCCTCCTGCTCGTATTTTGGAAACGTTGATATTTGAACACATCTTCTATTCTGGCAATTTAGCAGAGAACATAGAAATGCATCTGTCGGGGAAGCAACGGTGATCTGAATGAAAACCCAGATTATTTGATCCTTTTCCTTTGGGGGGAAAATACTGTTGCTGTCTCATGAAATAAATAAATCCAGCATCTATTTATTGGCGCTTAGCGGAGCTGTATCCTCGCTGCTCTCCCCTGTGAAGTTTTGCTCATATATTCAGCGTTTCTCTCCAAAACTCTCTGATGTATTCGCTTTTCAACATAACGTACGTTTAGACGAGAGGCAGCACTGTTTGTCTTACTGCTCAATATTTGTAATATATTTGACGAGTCTGAGATCAACAAAAACCTTCATGACGGCGAGAGGGATCATGAGGCTCTGTGGTGTAATGGACTTCTAGTTAAACACAGGAGAAGTGACTCAAAGGTTGATGGTTCGAGTCCCACCAGAGTCGGGATTTATACATCGCCTCAGTTTCTGCCTGTCTGCGCCAAAAGGTGACTCACTGTCACAGAATCAGTGATGTTCAGTGAAGCAAACTCGCCACAATTTGATACCGTTTTTCAAACACATTTCTGCAACCAGAGCACATTTTGGGTGGAACGGAATCAAAATTGAAACCCGAGTTCTTCAGCTCAAAGTCAGTGAAGTTGGTGAGCTCCTGAAAAGCTTCTGGGAAAAGTTCCTGTCGTTGAAAATGGCGATCAAATCGATCTTGTTTTAACTTGATCTCGAGATAAAAGTGGTCTCTGTTGACAGTCGTGAAGTCTTAGAAACCTCAGAGAACACGTACCTGGAAGGTTTTTGATTTGAGTTGTAACTCTGATGAGTTGACGAAGTTTCCATTTGCCTTGTTGGCCTTCAGGACGATTCTTGTTCTCTCTCCTGTTGTTCACCACGTCTGTTTTTATCTCTCGCTCTCTGCAGCTCGGTCAGAGTTCAGCTGCTGAGCAACAGACCGGCGGCGTGCAGCGTTTCACAGAGAGATTCAGGACAGATTTGCAGAGAGCAGACGGTAAAGTTAAAGCTCCCAGACAGACGAATAAAAACAGATCTCTGGGCTCTCTGATGGATAAACATGGAGCTTTAACTGGGAGGGAAAGAGGACTGAGGATCCAGGACTTCAGCTTCAGTCATCAGGGAGCTGCTCAGGCGATTCGATATTAAACGACCTTTAATGAGACTCAACAATTAGCTTTCTTTCTCCAGATTTTTCTTCCTGACCTTTAAAATATCTCAGTGTTGACTTTTGGACACGTTGTGCGACTTCCTCCTCTGCTCTGCAATAATTACTACGGCCACTAGAGGTCAGCACCAAACAGTAAGTTGTAAACAATGCTGGTAAAAAGATGCTTTCACAAAATCAGTTTGTGTAAAGATTTATAAATCTCAGTCAGAGACAGATGTTAGCTCGCTGCTGATGGGATCCAACGCTTTCAAACGACGTGATGAAAACAGAGCGAGCTGCTTCTCACTCTTACAGATTGCATCATTTGCATTTTTGCCTTAAAGAAACATCTTTCAGAAACATGGAGGAACATTACATTTAGCATATTTCAGAGCTGATGAAACATTTCTGCTGCTAGTCTGCTTTGAATGAATCAGAACCGTTGAACCACGAGTGCTGTATCCGTCTTTGCGAATGTGCTGAGTGTCATCACAGCCCATCTTTCACACGGAGGTCGTTGGAAAATGCTTCTGTTGTTCTGACAAACAACAACTCCGTAAGCTGTAAGCGTCCCTACACGTTGTCGTCGTCACCACAGCTCTCAAATTCTGAATGAGCTTCCACTGACTTAAACAAATAAAGTGGGAAAACTTTTGTCCTCCAGCTCAGAACATCACAACAGAACGACCCGGTGCACAAAACAACAACGCGCCTTCCTCGGAGGTAATATTCTCTCCTCATGTCGACACCATATTTCTGCGTTTCTCTTTCATCCTTTTTCAGCTGATTCATTTTCTTGTGTCCGTTACGTAAGCGAGCGGTGACAGAATCAGGTGTCTGAAGCTGTAGACACACACACACACACACACACAGCTGCACCTCTCATGAATGGACAGCTCTGCTTTTAACGAGTCTGCGTCGGCCGACAAACGCTCGCCTCCTTTCTGCAGCAGTCACAGTTCACAGCACACACACAGGCAGACGAGACGAGGAGCGCTTCAGCTCGTTACCAGTCAACTTCAACACTACAAATTCATTCTTAACACTTCCTTTTCTGAGTGGACTGATTTGGTCCCTCTCTCCAGTGTGAGCCTGATAAAAATGTTCCTGTGAATACCAAATCATCTTTCAGTCTCGTCCCACAATGCACTGCACTAAGCATACAGAGGATCCACTCACAGTTGCATCAACACTGACTACAATCCATCCTCTAGTAGTTTTTCACAGGAGGCTTTTGTCTTTTCACTGTGGCTTCACAGAAAACAATGCAAATGTGAATTAAATATGGAACAAAAAAAATATTTCATCATTCCTACCAACAGTGTCAGGACCCATATTCTGCATTTTTCTGTCTGATTAAAGATAAAATATACATGCATTAATCCTCTGTTAGCGGTGACCACCCAACACATCTGATGTCACGAGTAACGGACGATCAGTGCTGAATAATCTGAATCTGCTTGTTAAAGTTCTCAAATAAACAAAGTGCTTTGAAAGTATTTAATGGCAGAAAATGGAAACACTGAAGCAAAGAAGCTCCTAAAAGCAGCACTGGTTGTTCTCCACTCTGAGACTGGAGTGGTTATAGTTCCTGTAAAATAATATCACTCTTATTTATCTGTAAACCGTCTGCTGGGTCACTTGTATCCGCTCTAGTTTCTACCACTAAATACTGACTAGTTAGCTGAGTTTTAATCAATATACAGTTTATGTTTGGCACCACAGCTGACAGGTAACCAACTCTGTTTCTCACCTGCTTGAGAGGAAATAACTCTCCATACCTCATCATGAGAGCTAACCACAGCTCTGAGGTGGTCCGGGCGTCGGCCTGCTGTGTCGGGGCTCTTCAGCTCAGCGTCACCTGGTTTGGTTCAGTTGAGCCTTTTTGCATATACTTCACTACTTTACTACAGGAAGATAACAGGCTAAATGCTCAACAGTCGAGCCAACGTGTTTAACAAACCAAATGTTATAATTATATATGCAGTATTACTTTAGAGAAAAGTCTGCTTTCAGTTTTGTGTCAACAGTTTTGTTTTTCTCTTTTCAAAAAGCAGCACAGAGACACGGTCCAAAGAGAAATGTTTTTCCCAGTTCAGTGTGAAAAGTGATTGTCGGGTCGGCGCAGAGCGCTGACCTCGACCCGTCCATTAGCTCTGGGATGAACCCGAACGCCGTCTGCATGACAACGAAGCGGAGCTGGATCTGAAGTCTGCAGCTCAGAGGACTGAAGGCTGTTCAGCAGCACATCAGCACCGCTGGATTTAGGATCACATGTTCAGCTCCACATGCAGGTGTGATGTTCCCGTGTCAGCTGTCCGGCCGTGTGCAGAGGCTCTGCTGCTGCGCTGTAGCCTCAGACAATACATGGATCTCCAGTGAGTCGGGATCGGTTTGGAAATGAGCCTCTTGTTTTTGTTTCTCTCTTTTAACTCTGCAACTTTCCATAATCGGCACAAAGCAGAGACCAATATGAGCAGAGAAGCCAGTGAAGTTCTCTCTCTCTCTCCATTAAAGCCCCTTTATATCCTCCCAGATCGCCCTATAATCTGTTAGATGATAAACTGGAGGTGGAGGAGGTCTGTGTGTGTGTGTGTGTGTGTGTGTGTGTGTGTGTGTGTGTGTACATGTGTGTACCTGTTTACATGTATGCCCGTGTGCCTTTTGTTGTTGATGTTGTGTTAATCCGGCGGTGGAAGGTCAGGCCCTCTGGGCTTCCTCATTCTCATTTAAGTGGGAACTTTTTCCTCTCTGTCAGCACAAACACACACACACACACACACACACACACACACACACACACACAGAGAGAGAGGTGCATGCTGGTCGCTCCAGGCCAGTAACAACACCTGGGCTGATGTATCCAGCTGAATTCACTACACTTCCATAGCTGCCAGCTCGCTGCACACAGTCTATTTTTATCTCTGCGTCATCTTCCCCTTTGTTTCTTCATCTTCTTTCTTCTTCTTCTTCTCCATTGATTCTTTTCTCTTATTCTGTACTCTTGACACTATTAAAGTCCTCTTTCTTCTTCTTCTTCTTCTTCTTCTTCTTCTTCTTCTTCTTCATACATCTCTGCTCTGTTCTCTGCTCTCACTCTTTCAACCCAATCATCCAAATAAAAGTTAGCGAAGCACGTTTCCACAAACTCCCAGATCGTTTTCTTTATGTAGCTATTTTATTTGTTTAGGTTGGACTTTCTTTCTGTTTCTCTCTCTCTTAAAATACCTGTTTCGGTCGCCACAAACGCTGCAACTCTCCTTAAAAATCATCTGGTTTTCAAGCCACATAACTCAGATGCAAATGTTTCAAAGGGTCCCAGAAATAAAACCCAGAGGTCTGACTGGAACTCTGGTCGTCTGTTCTGCAGCATTGTTGGCTTTAATAATGGCGCCACCTTCTCCATCACCACCTGCTGCTACAGGTGGTGATGGAGAAGGTGATGTGTACACTCTTCAACCGTGGACGTTTCTGTGGTTTGCAGAAAACAAGTCTGATAAACGCTGAAGCTGCTGTTGAACATCTTCCCACCATCAGTGTTCAGACTGATACTTCACGTCGACTTTAATTCCTCTGTGAAAATCAAACAGCAGATTTTCATCTCTTATATTTTCCTGGTTGTGTCTCTGCTGTGAGCTGATGCAGTCGTGGGTTCAGGGCCGGCGGAGGGAACACAGAGTGGAGACTTGTTATGAAATCAGGCTCAGAACTGATGATTGTGTGCAGTCAGTGTTCAGTGTCAGCCAAGGATACTCTGAAAAGAACCGCGGCCATTTTAATCACACGGCGTCTGTGTTCATCAGTCCTGTATGAACATCACGTTGCAGACATTGAATACGTTTGTTCTCTGCAGATATCGAAAGTCTGTCTTCTCTTTCAGTGACGCTGATGGAGAACGTATCGGAGACACACAGCCGTCGTGTTCACGTTGTTCCATCCGCCATATTGTAACCAACTACCCACATGCACAACTTGACAACACACGTCACTTCCAGTTCTTTCACGCGTCAGAACTTCGTGCACAAATACGTATGAAATAAACTCAGAATACACTCGTATCAGTATCAAACATTGAGCATGAATAAGCTTGAATTCTTTTTCTTTTTCTTCTTTCTTAGCTTATAACGTTGTGCTGCAGTGATTAGTTTATAATTAACTCCTATAGTTTGACTCAGAGCTACAACAGTGTCACAGTTTACTCAGTTTGTGCGTCTGATAGAACCTCTGAGTCATTTGATAGATGACAAAACACAGAGAAACTTACAAATCAATTTACAAACCAAAGCATGTTATAAATACAAAAAAGTGTGATTTTATATTTATGTGTCTGATTCAACCTGTCAGAGGAAACTTCTTAACTGTGATCAACATCTCGTCGGCCTTTCTCAGTCCCGTCGTTGCTCATTAAAGTCAAAACACTCTCTGTTTTCTTACCTTCTGTGTTTCTGAATGAGATTATGTAAAGTACGAACAGATTAATGCTAATATCAGATAGTTTCTTACTTTTTGTCTACAATCTAAAACGGTGAAATGTTGAATGAGATGATGTGGGAAGTTTCCAATTTTCAAAGTAAGAGCTGATAAATGAGATTTTTGGGCGGTTCGTTCCTTCGGCCTTCCTCTTCAGCTCTGTTGGTTTGTCTTTGGTGACTCACTGATATGGTTTAATGTGTCAAACAGTATTTATCTTAAATGATGAGAGAGAGATTTCTCCTGGCTCGTCTTCATGATGCATCTCCGTTATTTCTCATTTATCAGCTGCAGTGTTAAAAGCTGACATCACTTGTGTAACTTTTTTGGATTTATGTTTTTTAATAATTCAAAGACGACTCGTGAGATGAGGCTAAACATGTTGCAAGTGCAGGAAGCAAACAGATATTTTGACGTAAGAATTTTAAAGATGATTTGACAGTAAGAGCTGCTGACAGCTCGCTAAAGTTACTGTTTAATGTGATGTTAGAAATACTCGCAGTGTTTTGACACGCTGCTCAGAGTGTTTGTGTGTTCCGCTGGAATAATCCAGGCTTGTTTTGGTTTAAAAATATGTTTATTTTCTGTATTTTATGATAAAAAATAAATAATATTCGAGGTGCTTAAGAGTGCCTGATCCCCAAATCCAAAACACAGAGCTGTCCCTTCTGTGCTCGTTAACCGTTAATGACCTCCGTCTCCAAGAAAGGTGAAATACCTGTCCATGATCTTACACGTCGCACACACACACACACACACACACACACACACACACACACCAGCAGCCACGCGTCTTTTTAATGAACACAGATCTGTCAGTACACTCAGGTTTGAATGTGTGTGTGCTGTGACTTCCTGCTTGTGTGTGTGTGTGTGTCTGCATCTTTGTTTTCACGAGGTCGAGGCTGCAGCCGAGCCGACAGAGCGAGAGCAAAACAAGGTGTATTACCTGGTGCTGCGTGACACCTGTCAGCCACCGTACCGCCGCCCAAACCGCACAGCCGGACTGACCTTCCCACGGATACAACAACGTGTGTGTGTGTGTGTGTGTGTCCTGCTGTGTGGACTGTGTGTGTGTGTGTGTGTGTGTGTGTGTGGGACACTGAACATACGCTCAAGGAACACACACACACACACACAGGTAGACAGATGGACAGGCAGGTGAGCAGACAATGGAAATTTCCATGACAGATAGACGCAGGCAGGTTGAAGCAAAGTCCTCGTTTAAAGATAAAGTTGCATTAATAAATTCAGATTTTGTTGTCGCTGCTTGAGCAGACGGGAAAGATTGATTTCTCCTGATTCCCGCTCGACGCTGACCTCATCACAGCGGCGACTGACCCGCCAAACATGATAAACAACTCATTAACTTTCATTCTCTCTTAAAAATGCCACTGCTGCTTCTTTTTGAAGAACTGAGATAACGACACAGTGCTTTTACTTTTTGAAATCTCCCCTTGATCGTGCATTAAACATGAAGTTACCTGAGTCAACATGTAAGCGAAGATACGAGTATATACAGGTGGTTTGAATGAAATCAAATTACCTTCTTGTTGACTTGCTTATTTAATTTCTTCCTCCACATTTCATCTACGTCCACGCTGAGTGACTGAATATATTTGATTTAGACTCAAAGGATTTGATTAAGGAGTCATGAATCATTCAGGTCGGCCACTTAAAACATAATAGGCCTTATTATACATACATATTGATATTTAAAACATTTTTTTTTTAAAGGAATATCGTACCATTATGCTCATAAAAGGTAGGAGTCGTACAATAAAGGTGATCGAGCCATTCACCTTATGTTGACTTGACACCAGTAAGAACCTGATAAACTGGTGCTGACACTGTTTTCTTCTTTTCTGTGGTCTTCATAGTTTGAACAGTTTAATTGAACAAATACATGTTGGAGGAAATGGATTAACTGCAGCGTTTACACCGGGATCATCTTAAACAGGCCAGGACGATGCAAAAACTCCTAAATGAAGCTAATGTTCAGTTTAAAGAAGTCTTAACGAACAATACAAGTCAACCGCTGGAGGTTACGGCTTCGGTTCTGAGCCAGGGACTCTGCAGCCGCGACAGCCAAAGTGGTTGGTGTGTTTACTGGGGAAACTACAGCTCCAAAAAAAGCAGATATTACAAGAGTGGATTAACAAAGCCAAACAATCTGAGGCGGAGTGCGCAGGTCAAAATACTGCAACATCTCAGCCACATATAAGTGAGATTATCCCCTGACAGTAAACACTTGGACTGTAAACTCAGGGGTATTTAGAGCTGCAGCGATCAGCTGATCAAGAGAGAATTAGCTGCCAACGAGTGTCAAACGTTTTGCTGTTTTCAGCTTCTTAAATGCCAGGAAGTGCAGCTTTGTGTGCAGTCTTTGGGCTTCGGACTGTTGTTTGGACAAAAATACCTTTTTGGACGTTACTTTGGTCGTCTCAGTCCCGAGCAGTTTGTCTCCGACTGATATCTTTAATCGAAAAGTTAAAATCGCCTCTAATGGTCTGCAGCACTCTTCATGACTGATCATCAGAGGTTTGATTCACCAGCTCAGCCAGTTTAAAAGAACGAGTCTCTTTGAGGTGAAAATAACTTCAGCGTCACCTGGTTTGTTACCTTCTGCTTTCAAACACGTTTCAAAGAAATCATTATCATGAAACCTTGAAACACAATCAAAGAGATTTTCCAAATGGTGTTAAAAAAAACTACAAAGATGAAGTGAACTCTTCTGTTGCAGCATTAATTGGCCTTACCTTTACAATCCCACTCAGCGTCCGCACCTTTGACAAAGAGCCTATAATGCGTTTATATCGCAGCAACCAGCAGGCATCAGCTCCATTTTTAATAAAGGGACCCAGTGTGCCCATACCTTTGATGAACAGCCTCATCCATACCTTTATTAAAAGCCCCGGTGTGCCTGTCTGTGATTAACAGCCTCATATTGGTACATCGCTGTTGTTAAAAGGCCCCATGTGTCTAAACCTTAAATAAGTTGTCTGGTGTTTGTATCCTGTTTGTTGGATGATCTACTACATGCTGTCTCGGGGTCGGCAGGGTTGTTAAATGTGTCCACGCCTGCTGTGTGCCCTCTCTGTGTTTAACCTTGGTTATCATGTAGACACACCTATTTATATCTGTGTGGGTCATTGTCACTGATACCTCTGTTGGCCCAAATTTGGCCCAATCCAATCCCTTCTTGGAGGGTTACAAGTTGGAATATCCCGAATGAATTGGGACAACCCCTCGAGACGCTCAGTGCTGGTGTTTTCACAATGCCTCACAACTTCACACTGTAAAAGAAGAGCGCTGTTTCATTTCCTGGCTGCTAATGTTAGCAGTTTTAGGCTAACTTTAGCAACCTGTGCTCCTTCCTCACCTTTTTGCACTGATATTGGAAAACCTTAGTTAAATTTCAGGCATCATATGCCATCAAACCTACCCTGACGGCAACCTTTGGTTTGTGGCCGACTGTTTCAGAGCCTTGAGTTTAGCTTTCCTGTCTGAAGAGACCATGTTTGGATCAGAGGGTGGAGCTGGGGATGATATCCTGATTGGATCTGATTGCATACTCTGCTTTATCATCAATTTCTCTACAAATGGAACCCTATTTTACAAGATAAACATCATGTTGTATTAAATGAGACTTGAAAGTAGCAGCTGAGACAGGAAAATGTTTACTTAGGTGATAAATCAAACGAGAAGTAGGATCATTTTCTCAAAAGCTTTCATGGAATGTGGCTCAGTGGAATCGCCCCCTGCTGGCCGTTAGAGAAACTGCAGATTTAAGACCCTCAGTCCATCTCTGGTTGAACTACAGCAATAACATCTAAAGTTTTTGGGGACAATGAGGACACATGTACCGGCCTCTCGTTCACCCGGCCTGGTGGCCAGCCGGCTCTCCTCAGTGGACCACTTCACAGTCCTGAAGCCTCCAGTCTAATTAGATCAGCAGAGGAACAATGGCTTTAAACAAAGCTAGCAACAATCAGAAAAGCCTCGTGTGTCGGACTGCGAGTGTGTGCCGTATCAAAGCTGTGGGTAATTATTCAGGGTGCATTCAGACCCACACACATCCAGAGAGCCTACCAACATTAAGTAGGGCTTATTGTTTTCTTCTTATTGTTAATTTATGGTCATTGTTTTCATTGTGTGGTTTGCCTTTTCAGTCACAGTGTCAGTTCACTCCAGTGTTTGTGTTTTTTCTCGTTCAGCAGATTTTAATTGCTTTTCTTCTTTCATTTCAGTTCTGAGTTTGCTCGGACCTGTAGAATAAATAAACTCTCTGACTGACCTAAATAAATAATATAGAGGCAACAGTTCATTTAAAATATCAAGAAAATACTGAGAATCCAATTATAGATATCTTATTTTTCTTACGGAGCATAATTACCTGATCTCTGTTGATCTCACCACTTTCTATTCGTGGAATAATATTTAAAGCTCTTTATTATAAACGGTGCTAATCATCGTCCTGCATGTGAGAGAAGTAAACAGACGAGGTTCTTCCAGCTCAGAGAGGTGTCTAAAAACAGATAAATAACTTTTAGAATTTCTAATGCAGCGAAGAAGAAATACATCAGATCTAATGTCCTGTCGTCTGTACAGTGATTCTCTGCCCTGGTTCGGCGGCTGGCTTTATCTTCTGTCAGGAACATGTTTAACATGATTGATCTGGACACGTGCAGGTTGTGTATCAGGGATTTGTTGTCAGATAAATCAGTGATTTTCATCAGCCGGGCTGCGACCGGGCTGCGCGGTGTGGCCTCCTGCCAGCACGAGCAATAAGCAGATGATGACTTGACTTTAGGAATGATGGTGCACTTAAATGCAACACAGTTCAGCAGCCGCTCCCTCTTTACTCCTGCTGTGCGTTAAAGCCGAGTGTCCTCTCTGCCAGCATGCAGCCAAGACCTGACTGTCCTTCCCCACCGCACACCTCCTCAGCTTCATGCACACAAACAAGATCTCAGAATAGAGCGGCTTAAAGTAGTGAGCTGTCTTTATTTATAATAAAGTTTCTCTCTCTAATTCTGTCCGTACCTGTTTGTACCTGGTATTAACATGGACAGCTTTAAGTCTGTCAGTTCACAGCTGGTGTTAACCAGCGTGTTGAGTGACAACGTAAAGACGCACATTACTAAAACAAACAGGATGTTTTTAACACAAGGAGGGAAAAAAGTTAACGTAGGACATTTGCCGAATTTACAAGAAGGCTCAAATAATAAAGAATTTGTCAGAGACAGCGTTTCACAAAGTTTATAAAGTTCCTTCAAACTCAACATCTCACAAAACTGACTGATTTTTAAAGGGAGTCTGGGGATGTTCGCCACGGGCAACAAAAAAAAGTATCATGCATTGTTTACTGTTTTTATAAAAATGTGTGTTTAGAATCATTGAATAGAAATGTCTCCTTTCATAAATGGAGAGTAAAAGGTGAAATCAGTGTGTTCAAACACCTGCTAAATGTCAGATGGTACAATAAGCTCTACCACAACAAACTGACTCTTTTACATTATAAGAACAAATAATTAGTTGACATTTGATGCCAAATTTACAAGAAGGCACAAATCATAAAGAATTTGTCAGAGAAAGAGTTTCACAAAGTTTATAAAGTTCCTTCTAACTCAGCATCTCACAAAACTGACTGATTTTTAAAGGGAGGCTGGGGACTTTCTCCACGGGCAAAAAAGAAGTAGCCTGCATTGTTAACCGCTTAGTGTATTTTAAAAAAAATTGTGTCTAGCGTAATAAAAAAAATAAGAATGTCTCCTTTCATAAATGAAGTGTAAAGGGTGAAATCAGTGTAATCAGTGTGTTCAAACTGCTGCTAAATGTCAGATGGTACAACAAGCTTTACCACAACAAACTGACTCTTTACATTGAAAGAACAAATAATTAGTTGACATTTAATGCCGAATTTACAAGAAGGCTAAGATAATAAAGAATTCATCAGAGACAGCATTTCACAAAGTTTATAAAGGTCCTTTAAACTCAACATCTCACAAAATGATTGATTTTTTAAGGGAGTCTGGGGACTTTCTCCACGGGCTACAAAGAGGTATCCTGCACTGTTTACCGTTTAGTGTATTTGTAAAAGATTTGTGTTTAACATCATTGAACAGAAATGTCTATTCTTTCATAAATTGGGTGTGAATGGTGAAATCAGTGTAATCAGTGTGTTCAAACAGCTGCTAAATGTCAGATGGTAGAACAAGCTTTACCTCAACAAACTGACACTTTTTACATTGAAAGAACAAACAAATTGGTTGACATTTAGTGCCGAATTTGCAAGAAGGCCAAAATAATGACGAAACTATCAGAGACAGTGTTTCACAAAGTTTGTTAAGTTTCTCTTCACTCAACAACGTTCAAAGTGTGATGTTTTTTAAGGGAGTCTGGTCATGTTGCGGTTGGTGACGGTCTGTCGATGAACAACCTTCATCTCCTCTCGTTAACACTCGTATTTAGCATTGTCAAATCTCCCACGATGGATGTTAATGCCAGATATGAAGCAGCTCTCCATCTCCTCCTCCTTTAAAGGTCATATGTTATCTATACTGCCCTGACATCTCGCAAGAGACAAACACTTGTGCACTGCATGAACATTTTCAAAAAGATTAATGGCAAACAATGCAATCGCTTTTACGAATTACACACACACAA